>NC_045544.1:70607054-70907054 GCF_009769535.1 Thamnophis elegans | reverse complement strand
GCTTTGTAATGGCTGGAAGTTCCTTGTTAAAACTATTTATTTCATTTGGCCAGTGGCAGTTAACTGTGTTAAAGAATGCACAAGGTAGTTGGTAACCTGTAACCCTTTCAGAAAATTGAACAAACACTTGCAGGCAAAGTATCCCATAAGGCACTCCAAGTGCAGGGAGGCTGTGGAAAGGGGGTGAGTGTGTGTATGAGCACAGGGAGGCTGGGGAAAGAAGGGACAGAGTTCTGTGTGCAAATGCAGGAAGGCTAGTAACAGAGAGTGCAGGGGTGTGTGTCTGTGTATGAGCACTGGGAGGTTGGAGAAAAAGTGTGTGGAGTGCCTTACAGGATGCTTTGTCTGCAAGTGCAGGGAGGCTGGGGAAGGAGGGCACAGGTGGATGCAAGCCAGTGAAAGGGGAAAAAGGCTATACAATGTGCAAGAACAAAGAAATGTTGGGGTGGGGGGGAATTTCCCAGGCATCTTGTGACTTCTCCTGACCGCTTCTCTTTTGACTTTGCTTGTGGGAAGCTGGCAGAGAAGGTCAGCAATAACTCAAGTGGGATGTTGCAATGGGTCATATGTGTGAGCTAGTTGCAAATGCCTGAATTTTATTTACTTGACTGTGGAAGTGCTGCAATGGCCTAAACTTCAAGGGCAGGTTGAAAGTCCCTTTGTTCAGTGTCATTGCAACAGTTGAAGAGTGCTGAACAATTGGTTGTAACTCCTGTCAAAGGAAATCAGAAAAAAAGAATCTGATGGGGAAATTATACCTTTTTTGCTGATCACATTTCAAACATACTAAGAAATTGTGGTTTGCTTGAAATTAGAAACAGAAGGGAAGAATTTTAAGAGCCTGGTTCTTCTTTGTAAGACAAAAAATCATAATCTAAAATAAATGAAAAACTGGTTTTTCCTTTAAATTATCAATATATTTAAAGTGTTATCAAAGTATTTGCAAAATGTTATCAGAGTTTGAAATAAACTTTAAAAAACTGAAAATATCAAGCACTAGACAGTTTAACTTCATCTCGGAGCAGTGGACTTGTGATCTTGGTCTGAGGGGTAGTGAGAGCATACCCCTGTCGTGGTCAGACCACTGCCTACTGAGGCTAGGCAAGGGTTGGAAGGGACCTTGGAGGTCTTCTAGTCCAACCCTCTGCTTAGGCAGGAAACCCTACACCACTACAGACAAATGGTTATCCAATATCTTCTTAAAAACTTCCAGTGTTGGAGTATTCACAACTTCTGGAGGCAAGTTGTTCCACTGATTAATTGTTCTGTCAGGATATTTCTCCTGTGTTCTAAGTTGCTTCTCTCCTTGATTAGTTTACACCCATTGCTTCTTGTCCTGCCCTCAGGTGCTTTGGAGAATAGCTTGACTCCCTCTTCTTTATGGCAGCCCCTGAGATATCGGAACACTGCTATCATGTCACCCCTAGTCCTTCATTTCATTAAGCTAGATATAACCAGTTCCTGCAACCGTTCTTAATATGTTTTAGCCTGCAGTCCCCTAATCATCTTTCTTGCTGTTCTTTGAACTCTTTCTAGAGTTTCCACATCTTTTTTACATCATGGTGATCAAAACTGGATGCAGAATTCCAAGTGTGGCCTTACCAAAGCATTATAAAGTGGTATTAACACTTCATGTGATCTGGATTCTATTCCTCTGTTTATGCAGCCTCGAACTGTGTTGGCTTTTTTGGCAGCTGCTGCACATTACTGGCTCATATTTAAATAGTTGTCCACTAAGACTCCAAGACGCTCTCACAGTTATTACTATTGAGCAAGGTACCACATATACTGTACCTGTGCATTTTGTTTTTCTTGCCTAAATGTAGAACCTTACGTTTTTCACCATTGAAGTTCATTTTGTTAGATAGTACCCAATGTTCCAGTCTGTCAAGATCCTTCTGTATCTTAAACCTATCTTCTGTAAAGTTGGCTTTTCATGCTAGCTTGGTGTAGTCTGCAAATTTGATGAGTTCCCTGTCTATCCCCTTGCCAAATCATTGATGAAGATGTTGAAGAATACTAGGCTTAAAACAGAGCCTTGGGGTAGTACCCCACTGCATATGTCCTTACATGTAGATGCAGTTCCATTTAGGACTACATGTTGAGTGCAGTTGGTCAGCCAGTTACAAATCCATCTGGTGGTGATGCTGTCTAACCCACATTTTTCTATTTGATCTAGTAGTAGTTTATGTTCTTCTTTATCAAATGTCTTACTGAAGTCCAAATAAATTATATCGACACCATTCCTCTGGTCCACTATTTTTGTCACTTTGTCAAAAAATACAATAAGATTAGTCTGACGTGATCTGGCTTTTGGTTATTACTTTGTTTGCTTCTAGGTGTTCGCTGATTTGTTGCTTGATTATCTTTTCCAGAATCTTCCCAGTATTCAGACTGATAAGTCTGTAGTTTCCTGGATCTATTTTTTTTTCCTTTTTTGAAGATGGGAACCACATCAGCTCTTTCCCAGTCCTATGGCAGTTCCCTAGTGTTCCAGGATCTTTGAAAGATCCTCTGTGCTGTGTTCAAGCTGATGTGTAAGCTTTGCTAAAATTGTTTTTTTTTTTCAAAATTATCTGTCTTAAACAACTACAAGCCCTCAAATTCAAAGAACACTTTACTGTGGTGCTGCTTAAAGCTGTCTTATTGCGTGGAATCATAATTAAGCCCTACTCCCGATTCTAGCTACAACAAGGCTGTGCATCTAGACTCCTTTAAGCTGCTTCCGGATGCTGCCACACAACTTCTTTGCTCTGCTTTTTCTCTCCCATGAGCCCAAATATGTCTTTTTCCAAAGGCTTCTCCCATTCCCCACTGCACTTTCTCAAGAACCACTGCTTCTCTCTCTCTCTCTCTCTCTCTCTCTCTCTCTATCTCTCTCTCTCGCTCTCACTCTCGCTCTCGCTCTCGCTCTCTCACGTACAGACAGACAGACACACAGACAGACAACTACTACAATGGTTGACTTCTGCTGGTATGGTTGGCTTTACTACTGTCTGACTGTAGTTGTACTACAATCAGCTTAGCCTTTCAGACCTCTTGAAGTGTTTTCTGTTAAGCTTTGTGAGTCTGCTATATTAGTTGCTTGGCACACCAAAGTGGTGGGGGAGAAACCACTTTTCCTTCCCTCCCCTTTCTTCTTGGTTTGGCTCCCTCTCTAAGAGCTTAGCCTGTAACACAGGGCAGTCTGCTCTCCAGCAGCTTTGAGGAAACCTAACCTAGTTGGGTTTCCCTAACACACTCTCTCTGAGTTGACACTTCTTTTTCTCGCAGTGTGGGCTGGCATCTGTCACTGCCAAGCTTTTCTGCAATCTGCAGCTTCCAAGATCTTTCAGTCTTTCTCCCCTTCCCTGTACAGAGCAGTTCTTCAGCCATTTACAAAGCATATACATACTTCTATCCATTCCTTTATTCTTTCTATGTTTTTTTTTCTCTTCAGCTTTTCAACTTCTGTCTTTCCCTATTCATTATTTGAGTCTAATAAGTAACAAGCTGCTGCTAAAGTGCCCATATTCCTCTATAAGGAATAGTCCCTTTTCCATTGAAGGGGATCCAATTTTTTCTCCATGGCCTTTCTTTCATTGTATGTTTATTGCAGCTGGGAAGAGGAAAAAAGCTGCCATAAAGTGATAAAAATATAGTAGATAGCATGTGGTATTTTGCAAGAAATTAGTATTTATTAAGAGAAGTAGCAGTAGTTGTGTTCTTTGTTATATAGAATGACAGTTGGGAATATCAAAACAAGCATGAAGTTAGTTTAATACAGTGTTGGTGGGATATTTAAGAAGAATGCATGATTAAACAAAAAAACAATGGGGCCAAGAATATATGGATCCTTAATAAATTTGGACTGAATACAAAAATGAGCAACAAGTATAAAATAAGTACATCAAGGTGGTTTGATAATTGAAAGACAATCAGGAATGAATTATAAAACATATATACTATATGAAGGAAGAGTGACATTCTAAGAAAATTATGGTTGGGTTGAACTGAGATTCTGAAAAACAGATGTTTGAAGGATGTGCAATGGAAAACATGTTCTATTCCATGCACAGAGCAAAGAGGGCTTGGAGGTTTGGCCAGGCCATGGAGTATATATCTTCCTCCTCCTGGTTGGCAATCCCTCCCCCATTGTTTTGTGTCTGCCTTTTCCTTACTTCTTTTCAGTAGCATCGTTCCTACTGTTTTGGTTGTCTGCCTGGTTGACTTGCCCAGTCCTCCCCATGATCTTCCTACACCTTCTTTTTCCTAACTTCCCATTTAGCTATTTACTGTTGCTGCCTCCACTGCCATGCACATAAAATCCATCCATCCACTCTTCCAACCTTTCTCAATTTCCTTTCTTTTACTACTTAGCTGTACATTGCTAAGACACCATGGTGCTACTGCTTGTAATGTACATGTCCTGGATCTAGATCCAACCTGGTGTTGCTGCTGAAACAAACATTTCAGTCCAAGCATAAGCTACTCAGAATTCTCCATAAATAAATAGATAGATAAGTATGAAAGGAGCTTTATAGTGAATAAATAATATAGCTATAAATAGATTTGGCCATGCTCCCTTTACTTTTTTAAATCTCATTAAAAAAATTAGCTTACTGTTTTTTATTAATTTTAGCACTTTGCATAATGTTATTTATCCTGATAGTGAATAGTATGATGGGTTTTCACATATGCGAAGACTTATATAGTTCTAATTTCTTTTAGATTTATTTATTTGTTCTCATTTGCATAAAACTAAATCAGAAAAAGCCTACAGTGGTTTACAGTATTCTGAAAAGCCAAGTCAAATGCATATGATAAACACCATTAAAGTTATTTCAAATCAAGACAGTAAACAATAAAGGAAGATGATATGAAACAGTCCTGATTATGAACATAAATACTAGCAAATTGAAATAGTTTTAAAATAGTCATTTATTTAATATATTTTCCATTTCTAAAGGAATCATCCATGAACTATGCCTTGGGAACACAAAAGGCATAGACGGCTGGCCTTTTAAGTTGCCTTTGCATGGAAAAGCCAAGCAGGCCTCTCTCTAGGCACTGAAATTGTACACCAGGACTGAATGTACAATCAGTTCTGATTATTTTCAAATAAAATGTCTCTTGAAACAGTTATCTGAAGACATTCTTGGGATGGCATCACTTTTGCAATTTGGATGTAGGGAAAAGTAACATTCATTATTTCATTCACAAAAGCAATCATGTTTAAAGTGGGTTTTTGGGGGGCAGGGTGTATTGGAAGCAGTGACTAAAAACAATATGTGACACATAGGAAACATAGTGATACATTTCTGCATGAAAAATAATGTCTGTGAAACAAACCTTGATAAAAATTTCTGGCACTGGAAAGACTCCCAACGATTTTTTAAAAAAATCCCATTAGGAACTAGAACGTAAGGTTAACTAAAATATGTTCCCCTTCTCATTGCAGGATGACGTAGCCTTGTGAGGATTTATTAGCTAAGCAGAAAATGAGCTTAACATCCTGGTTTTTGGTGAGCAGTGGAGGCACCCGTCATAGACTGCCACGAGAGATGATTTTTGTTGGACGAGATGACTGTGAGCTGATGTTGCAGGTAATTCTATCTGTTCTCCAGGCAGTAAATGTCGAAGGCTTGGATGTAATATACTAAATGCACACTACTTTCTGAGGAGTCTATTTTGAACTGTTAAGTAGTTTACTTTTCCCTATTTAGCCTCTAGCAATCATTTGAATCCCACAAATATTATAGCTCAGACATCTAAAGATTTTCATCCTGTGGCTCTCTCATTTTTCCCCCATCGATACCTGAAATAGAAGAATTAAGAGTTAGAAAAAATATAAAATTCTAAAATATTTTCTCAGTATTGATAAACAAAGTGCTGTGCTTTAAAAAGTATCATTAAATAGTGATGGAGTCCATAAATCTAACCAAGTTTGTTGCATTACTAACATTCAGAAGGTTGTAATGCTGTACAAAGTAGTTCATCATGGTACAACTGACTTTGGAGAACCTTTGAACTAAAGTTCACAGTTAAGTATATACAAGGCTACGCTAAAATGTTAGCTGTAAAACTTTAGATGTCAGTTTAGATTGGAAAGCTTTCAATTGGGCTGGCAAATTTGGTAACCTAGTAACCTAATACTTGATTCGCATGCATGGTCTGGTGATCTTACAAAGGATTGTACAGGTCTGGTAAGTGGTAACAAGCAAGTTTAATAACTGATGAACTGTTTGTTATAGTACAGCAGTTATTTCTCTGTGTTATATTTTGATCAGATATCCAAGGTTTTGTATAGTCCATTGTGTATATTTTTATCCCATTTGGGGCCATTGTCATTACAACAATAGATTAGTTTCCACAAAGTTGGCATTGATGGGCCATGACCCAAATCACAAAGCTTAGCTTCAAGCATATAAGTTACTGGTGAGATGCAGATTTATATGAAAAGCTATGTTATAATGGAAGGAGATGGGGCAGAAAGGAGAAGAGAACATCCAAGAAAGGTGGACATTGATAAATGGATTAAATAGATAAAAGAGAAAGAAAATAAATTTGAAGAGATCTGAAAGTATTAGCAAATTTTCAGATGGGGAATGTGTCCTGATATGAGCTGTGCCCACCAGGATTGTGCCAAGCATTTGTATTATCTTTGTTTTTCAAGTCTTGACATGAATAAAGTAGTTTTAAATTTGTACAATTTGCTATTTTAGAATTGTGTAATATAAACATCATTTTATTTTTTTGTATAAATTATTGAAAGGTACTCATTACTTCCACATATTCATTCTGCACTTGTTCACCAAGTGCACTGATAAGTACATCTCAAAAATGAAAAGACTGTGGACATTTTAGTACTAGAGAGGACTCTCTTCCATTAGTTACTTAGAGCTAAACAGATCAATGTTAAATGATCTTTTCTCAGTTATTACAAATAAGGTCCATTTTTCAAATCATTTGGTATTTACTAACCTCTGTATATCAACAGTGTTAATTTAATTGTAGAATGTTACAAATAGGAATTATGAGTTTTTGAATGTAAAATCTGTGCATGTGCATGGCTGTGCAATATAACTGCGTGTGGGTGGTCAAAACAAATAAGAAACTAATGAAAATAATGAAAAATCTAGAAGACTCCTGATTGCTCATCCCTGATTTATTGTCACATCCAAATAAGGGTTCTTGTTTTGTTGATCCCAAATAATTGGGGTTTATAAGCATATAACAATCCAATAAATATAATGCTAGAACTAATAAAATTTATTTTTATCGCTTATAACGTATACAGCATACGTAATTTTCATATGAAAATTATTTTTTTCTTTCATATGAAAATCTAAATTTTCCCAAAGATTATATAAATATAACTACTGCTACTTTAGCATGTTACATTAATGAATATGAAGCCATTTTTAAAAGAAATAAAACTGTCTGTTCCTCTTGTTGCATCGAGTGAATTCTTACTTTTCTGTTCCATATTTTTTGGCGGATAAGATGCACCTTTTTCACTCAAAAAAGAGAGTGAAAATCTGGCTGCGTCTTATACACTGAATACAGAATTTTTTTGCCTCCCAAAACCCCACCTCCTTTGCAAAAATGGCCATGTAGAGCTTTTAGGAGGCTTCCAGAGTGCTCCTGGGGCCCGAGAGGGCAAAAATGAGCAAAAAACAGGCTGTTTTTTGCTCATTTTTGCCCCCAGAAGCACTCTATAAGCCTCCTAAAGGCTATGCATGCCCTTTTTTGACAAAAAATGGGCCCAATTTCACGAAAAATGGGCCACTTTTTGCTCATCCCCCCCCAGCCCCCAGGAGCACTCTATAAGCCTCCTAAAGGCTATGCATGCCCTTTTTTGACAAAAAATGGGCCACTTTTTGCTCATTCCCCCCCAGCCCCCAGGAGCACTCTATAAGCCTCCTAAAGGCTATGCATGCCTCTTTTTTTTTTTTTTTTGACAAAAAAACAGGGCCGTTTTTGCTCGTTTTTGTCCCCCCCCCCCAGCCCCCAGGAGCACTCTATAAGCCCCCTAAAGGCTATGCATGCCCTTTTTTTTGACAAAAAAATGGGTGCATTTTTGGGAAGTCCGCAGAGTGCAAAAACCTTTTTTAATTTGTCTCTTGAAAATTTTGGTGTGTCTTATACTCCAGTGCGTTTTATACTCCAAAAAATACGGTAATCATCTGCAGTGTAAACTATATACTTCAACAGAATGTACTATTTCTAGTTTTTAGTAATAGTTGATTGCACTTGTTTATATTATTTTTCTATAACAACATAGTTTGGGGAATAGAAGACAGGAGCTCTTGTTAGCCTTTTCATTGTAATCTCTAGCAATCATTATTTAAAGAATGCTATCCTCTAGCAGTTTTCTTGAATAACTAATCTAGGTTTCTATGAAAAATACAGATATAAAGAGAGATTGGAATCAGATGTAAGTATTACTCTCCCATTCAAGTTTGGCTATTCACTTTTCCTGGACTTCCTGATAGTCGCTCAATATTATGCAAAAAATCTCAAGTGCTAAAGCAGATGTACATGTAGTGTTATTTGAAAAATTCAATTTGTACTTCATTTTAATGTTGAATCCAGTCTTCTTACACTTTAACAGCTCTTCACAATGATGGTGTCGTGTATTTTGTAGTTATATAATAATTCAGTTTGAACTACTTTTTCTGAAATGATTGCAGTTATTATTTTTTTGCTACTTCAGTTGTATAAATTAATATATAAATTGTGTCATCTAAATATTTCAGTCACGTAGTGTGGATAAGCAACATGCTGTTATCAATTATGACGCCTCTGCTGATGAACACTTGGTGAAAGATTTAGGCAGTTTAAATGGGGTAAGTTTATTTTGTTTTCATTCAGTCTGGATGGTTCAAAACAACTATTTTTAGCTGTATATTTGTTATGCCAGAGCCATGTTGAAGGCACTGTGCTAGAAACCAAGAGATCATGAGTTCTAGTCCTGCCTTAGGCACAGAGCCAACTAGACCCTGAGCCAGTCACTCTCTTAGCTCTGAGAAAGAGATGAGAGGAAACCATTTCTGAATACCCTTGTCAAGAAAAGTACAGGGACTAGTCTAGGCAATTGCCATGAGAACACAGTCATGAACACACAAAACAAAATAAGATAAATTGCTATGTAGCTATATCCAGTTTTTTTTCTTGTTACATTGTTAGGGTGTTTCCCATAGTTGGGGTGATTTCCAGGCTTGGAGGCTATTTTAGGGGAATTTGAAAATATCTTTTGAAGATGTATGAAACTAAAATTAGTAGCCTGTACTAGTTACTAACAGATTAAACTTAAAAATAATTTGAAAACTAGTCAAATACCAGAAAATATTAGAATGTTTTGGTACACATTAACATACAGTTATCAAGTTAAATTTTGAGCCCCATTACAAAACTACTTAGAATGAAATTTTCCTCTCTTGTCCCAATGCTGGCAATCATTACAAAGCCAAACTGGGCTGAATAATGCGATGGAGAATAAATGGAAGCTCTGCTTTGTGAAGGGATAATGTAGAATTGCATAATGTAAAATTAGGCCTTCACTAAAGATTTATATGCTTACTCTTTGCTTCACATTGGAGCTTTCAGTGAAAGCTTCTTCTGCCATTCAATAATAAAAGTTTTAAAATATATTCAGCGAAAATCTAGCATGCATATTTAAAAAAGAAAAAAAACATAGTTAACCCACCGTATGAGCTGGAATATAATAGACTGGAATTAAAGTGTTCATAACATTACTGATTTAATATAAAGTTCTATGGTTTAAACATTTATGGTTTCTTATGAAGCTCATGCTGGTAGAATATTCACTGATGTTACTTTAAATGTAAATAAATATGAATAAAGTGAGATACTTATTACAGAAGATAATTGACTTTCCTTCAGACGTGCTGATTATGAGAAATACTTATTGCAATCCTTAAAGATAGTTATGAAGTGATGTATGAACTTGGTAAAAGCAAAGATACTTTGCAAGTATAGATACATAGTAAATGATGGTGTCAATAAAATGTAAGTGTATTTTCTATTTGTATTCCTAGCTCATATTTAAATGGGGAGGGATGTTCATTAATTTTTCCCCACTCTTTGTGTAATGTTACTTATCCGAACGAGAATATAATGTGATGAGTATATATTGTACCAGAATGTATATCGTGTTTTCCCAAAATACATGTCCCGAAAATAAAGCCAAGCCTGATTTTTGGGGTCAGCATAAATATATGCCCTCCTCTGAAAAGGAGGAGCTCTAGTGAAGGGGTGGGCATGGCCAGCGTAGGAGGCAGCCCTTCCCTTCCCCAGTCAGCTAATGGCAGCTGGGCGCCTTAATTGCGACCCGTTGATCAGCTGAGTGCAGCCATGAGATCACCATGCTCATCGCCTCCTGCACCCCAAAAATAATAAGACCCAAAAAAATAAGTCCAAGCGCTTATTTTGGGGTTCAAAATTATAAGATAGGGTCTTATTTTGGGGAAAACACAGTATTTTTATACATTTTTCTTGTTTTGTTTGGATAACCATATGCTATGCCAGTGTTTTTCAACCACTGTGCCGCGGCACACTAGTGTGCCGTGACATAGTGTAAGGTGTGCCATGGGAAAATTACTTTATATATAGTCAATATAGGCACAGAGTTAAATTTTTTAACATTTTCTAATGGTGGTGTGCCTCGTGATTTTTTTTCATGAAAAAGTGTGCCTTTGCACAAAAAAGGTTGAAAAACACTGTGCTATGCTATGACTTTGTTACCAAAATAAGGAAAACATCAAAAAAAATATTACTGTAATATTAATAATTTATTAGATTTATACCCTACCTTTCTCTTAAAACTCACCATGGTTATGTGTTTTTCCAATTTTATCCCAACAATTTTATCCCAACAACAACATTCTTGCTTTTTTTCTCTCCAGACTTTCGTGAATGATGTGCGGATTCCAGAACAGACATACATCATCCTAAAGCTTGATGATAAACTGAGATTTGGATATGATATCCTTAACATAACAATAACACAACAATAGAAAAACATGTTTTGATCATGCCTAAGATTTTATTTCATTTGATTTTTGTAATTTGTTGATAAAATGAGAGTAGAGTAGTACAAAACAGTAAGTTTGTGGATTCTCAAATTGAATTTTATCATTGTAGAAAGAAATAAGAATAAAAAGATATGAGAAATATTACATTTTTAAATCTTACCTACATAGCTTTGCTTCTCTGCTTTTTAGAAGGTAAAAGTGCTACAAGGTAGGCGGAATCTAGTAATTTGAATACTGAAAAGGGAGAAGCTGGTAATTTGTCACTTGCTCAGATTAACTGAAACCAATAGATATTTTGAGTAAACTAATGAGTTATTTTCTGGCATTTCTTGTTGCTGCTTTTACATTGGATTAAATATCTATATTTCCATCAAGTTCCTTCATACATATTATATCAAAAACATTTATGCACACATGTAGCTTATATTTCACCAAAATATTTTGCCATTATGTCCAAATTGGCTAATAGCATATGATTCAATTTGCTTAAAATGTGAAAGCATGGTTTATAAGTTATATTGGTAATTAATTTTCATAATTTTCCAAACTATTGAACATTAAACCATGTTAGTGCTGGGAGCAGGATTAATTTTATGTTTAAAAACATAAGTTGTTTTTAGTATGTCAAAATGTGTGTTTCTGTGTGTGTGTGTGTGTGAGAGAGAGAGAGAGAGAGAGAGAGAGAAAGAACATGTTAAGGCCAGTGTGCATAAAGAGATTTTATTTTATTTGAAAAGTACTATAACAGTAAGCAATATTGTAATTTGGAAAAGAACAGTGTGTTTGTGTCTGGAAATTTCCTACCCTTGGACAATGCCATATTTTGTCCCTTGTAAATTATCTCCCTGGAATGCCAAGTAACATGTGTCTTTCCTATCAAGCTTATTAGCATATAAATGATTATCATTTTTGTCCTCCCTCCCCACACCTTTTTAACATATTTTTTATACCGAAGGTTTTTTATATATTGAAATGTTTTGCTCTACAGAAAAATTTCCATATTTTTCTATTTTATAATTGCGCATCTCCCTTTCATATATGATATTTTAATGGTTTACTATCGTGACCCGTCAAATGCACGCCCAACAAAACCGCGCCGATGAAACCGCGCCCGCCATCAACAAACAACATAGTGGGACGCGAAAACAATGAAATAAAGGGGTAGGGTTAGGACGTTTTCGCGTCACATTATGTTGTTTGTTGATGGCAGGCGCGGTTTTGTCGGTGCGCATTTGTCGAGCGTGCATTTGTCAGTGAACCGTTTACTATAAGCAGCTGGGAGAGAAGTATGTAGCCCAATTGTAGTGAAAGGAAAGCAGAGGTGGGGATTGTATGCATATAAATTTAAGGGGGAGGGGGCAGGGGAAAGACTGAATGAGAGAGGAAGCAGTGGAGATGCTGTAGCAGGCATGTTTCTCCAAACCACTATCCATGACTTTACACAGTTCTCAAGAACAAGCCTACCCATGTTGCTTATATATTGAAACTGTAAACAATTGTAGTGTCTCAAACACTTGTAGATTTGTAGAGTTTAAAAATAATTTGAGGTTTCTGAAATAGTTGGACAAGAGTGACTAGTTTCCTTAGCGTGTCATACATACCAATCTTTTCACTGTAGTCAGAGGAGAACTGAGAGTGCCTGAAGAAGCACTTAAGGTAAAAAAACTAAATGTATATGTACTTTGTTTCATGCACTGTGTTGTAGTTTTAGACTGACTCCCATTAAGTAATAGCCTCTATTTGTACGTGCGTTCCAGTGCTGTTGCTTTGAATGGAGCAAAGATTAAATGGATGTTGTCCGTTCCCTCCCCCTCTTAAAACTTATTTTGAATTGCTTAAATGGTAACAGTTTTACATATGGCTTCCAAATGGAGGTGTCATTTTGTAACTTTTGATGAACATATGAACATTTATAGTTAAATATCTTTACTTAAAATGGATCTTCTGACAAATGAACATGCATATTAATCAGTTTTGTTATAGTGTATCAAACAACATGTTTTTATAAGTCCTAATATTTTCTTGCTTTGTCTGGTTGATTTTGCATACTCTTCAGCATGAGAAGTTTACTAGTCAGTTACAATTATCTCAGAAATCCTCAGAGGTAGACGGGGCAAAACTAAGTGGCAAAACTGCAGAACCAAGAGTACAAGACAGCACTGTTGAAATTCATCACAAAGCAATTGATGCTCTCAAGTCAGAAGAAAAATCAGCAGGTGAGGGAATGAAATAAGTACTACAATCTTTAAAGTATGCTGAATATTTATTTAATTGATTGTTTGTATTATTATATTCACCCATCACAAATACATGAGTAGGTAGGTCACAACAATTAACAAACAATATAAAAAACCTAAAAACAATATAGTACAAAAACAATATAAAACTACATTCATTTAATGTAATTCTCTTAACAAACATGGTAAAAATGGACATAGAATCAGGCCTGGTTGTGTGATGACTTGCTTAACGACAGCAGCATTTAGCAAAGAGATACCATCCCAACTGTGGCCATAAGGATGATCTGTAAAAAGCATTCAAGATACTATGTATGAAAAATAATTTGTTATACTCTCAGCCAATTTATTAAAGGCACTTCACATTCTTACATTTCTCTGCCACTTTCAATAATGTGTGATTTATAAAAAAAATAACAGGTATATTTGAGAATGTTTTATGATTTTTCTTGCACTTCGAAGTATTGCTATTTAAAGAAAGATAGAAGCCTTATAGGAACATAAATGAGACAGTAATTCAATGACAGTGTCAGGCTGATAGCCCTTGAAAGTAAGTGCATGAAGCATGAATATTCTTTCCTAAATTACCAGTTTAGCATTCTCTAATGGCTAAAGAATTAGCCTCTTTTCTGTAGCTGACAAGAAGTGATTGGCTAAGAAATGTAAAAGAGATTAAAGGAACTCCTTATACCTGCATACCTAAGATAGGATGTTTTGTATGAGCCTGGCAATTAGTCCTATACAGATAAATCTGGCCATCAGTTTTTGAGATATCATGTCTTAATATTGATGTGAAAATTATTGAAAGAGTTACTGAGACATTTGACCTATGTGTCAAAAAATAAAAGGCATGGGACTCAACTTCTTTTTTATTTCCTCAATTCTAAACAAACTCTGGAAAGCCTACACAAATTTTGGAGAATAGTTTTGGGATGGATGAAGACAACTTGAGACAACCCAAATAAGAGGAAGGCAAATGTTCTTTGTTCCTTCTCTGCTGCGTCCAAGATAGTATTGCAACCAGACTAAGATGGATTTCTACTGTCTTTCAATAGAAATACAGAAGAAGATTAGCATATTATTGGATTCAGTACAGTAAGCAGAAACATGAGTGACATAAAATTATAGGAGTGCTTTTTCATCAGTTTAGACTTGCAAATAGACTTTCTTAAGGCCCAAACCCTATCTAAAATGTTAATCTTGTCACAGTTGCACAGACCAGCTCTACACTACACTAATATAGCATTGTCTTATTATTCTGCCTTTGAAGAGAATTCAGAAAAGGTATAAACAAAATGTTTTTGAATTCAGACCAATGTGTGCATGAAGTAATATCTGGATATTGAGGACCCAGATTGTTGGGGGCAATATGTTAACTCTGTAAACCACTTAGAGTTGGCGGTAAAGCACTGTGAAGCTGTATATAATTCTAAGTGCTATTGCTATAACATCTCCAAGATCCTTAAAGTTCACAATAGGATGCTGTGGATTCAAGACAGTTCAAGTTCGGAATGTTTTTCCTACCAGAGTTCAGAACATTGAATTTGTTTTATTCTAATTTTTTTGGAGATTAAGTGATTGTAACATTTAATGCCCATTCTCTAATTACTGTTCTAGTTACCAGTCTCATTTAGCATCCTGTTTAACTTCTACAGTGAAACCTTAATTTATTACATTCTTCAGGAGGAAGGAATGTTAATTAAATTACGCATGTCCATTACATTCAAAGATTCTTCCTCCCCCCCCCTTTTTTTTTTTTTTTTTTACTTTTTCTTCCTGGAGATCATCTACAGGCACTTCTGAAGATAGCTTGCTGGGGGAACAATAATTACTTCCTTCCCCCATGGTAAAGTTTTATAGAACTTTTTCTCACACTGAAGAACAGTAGCAAAGATACTGTCATTCTACAGAAGCAAATAAATAAACCACTTTTCTAAAATACCATAGTATACTTCTCTGGTTGACAAGGTATAAATGGAAACAGAAAACAGAAAATTACATTATAGCAAATCATTATATTCTGTGAATTGGTATAAATTGTTGCTGTCTATTTCATTACAGTCAATATATTTATAGGTTTTTTTAATGCAATTGAACTTTTGTCCCAGAGCAAATATTTCATCCTGTAATAGCTCTGAAACCCAGCAAGTTGCAATGTAAACAATGTAAAAAAGGAGAAAGTCACTTAAAGTTCACTTGAAACTCAAGGCAGTTGTTTAAATTGCATTGTGAGCAGCTACAGTATAAGCAAAGATACAATTTGTATAGCAGGCCTTAGATTACACAACATCTTAAAGATACTTTTGAGTGAAAGAATCAGATATATCTGCAGTTGTGACAGAACTATGTGTACCATATTGTTTCATTGGTTGTTTTATAGAAAAATGTTTTTCTGTTTATTTAGATCTTTCTGGAGTGCCTCGAGGTACACCATTATATGGGCAGCCATCTTGGTGGGGTGATGATGAGACTGAAGAGCAGAATGGCTGTAGACAAGATGGTAAACCTGAAGAGAAAGCACAAGAAATAGTAGTTTTAGGTGAGGTTATCCAGAAGGTAAATCCTCTTGTAACTTTTCCTCAGATCCTTTTCACACGTGGTAAGGTTTGTACGTATTGTATACTACTCTTCCTTCTATGTTAATAATTTAAAATGAAAATTCTTGTATATTGGAACAATGCGGATTCAGAGGAGCAAAGAAAAGGTCAGTATATTGTAGATTATTAAATTCTGTATTATTCTGATAACATGTAGGAATGACTTTGGAACACAGGAAAAAGACCCACAACCTAGACAAGGCCTGATAAGAGGCAGCTCAGCCTGCAGGTTGGGAAAGTATGGGAAGTCTTCAAAAAGGACCCACTTTAGTTTTTGAGAAACTAAAAGGAGGGGAAGGGAAATTATGTGTTCGAGAATCTTTGTGATATACATTTAGCAGATACTTAATATAGAGTTAAGTGAGAGAGAAGCAAAAGAAAAAGGGGCTGAAGCAATGTTTTGGCTCCAATTCACAGCTTGATGGATCAAGCTCATTTCAAGGAAATTCAGTACAAATGTTGACGCATAAAAACAGCTTCAAGGAGTACTTAGAAGGTTTGCAGAATAGACTGGAAAGCAATATCAGGATTGATATCAAAGGAGAGGTTACAGAAACATAAAGATTGGTGTTTTGATGGCTTAAGACTTCTCTACCTCTGTGGCAAATTGTTGTTTAAGTACAGCTTAATGCTATTCAGAACAGTCCAATTGCAATCCAGTTAAAATGTTTGTGGCTATTTGCAGTGTTTCTATGGA
The DNA here is from genome assembly GCF_009769535.1 of Thamnophis elegans. Classification (NCBI taxonomy): domain Eukaryota; kingdom Metazoa; phylum Chordata; class Lepidosauria; order Squamata; family Natricidae; genus Thamnophis; species Thamnophis elegans. The sequence goes on along the minus strand of NC_045544.1, from coordinate 70,890,484 downwards.
ACTGGTTCTAAGTGGAGCTGGCTAGCTCCAGCAAACCATACATTTTAGATCAAGAATGGTTTGGCAAAATTAGCATTAAAATATAAAACACATAGAACTAATGTGTTTATCGACGTGCTTACAAATAAAGAATGGGTTATAGGAAAAGATACCTGTTTATAACCTCAGAATGGGTGGAGTTATTAAACATGGAGATCTTGGTGCTCTCTGAACTTGGTCATTTTTGTACAGACATTTCATAATCCAGCTAGGTAACCACATCAGTGCTAAAAGGGAGTGGGGTTTGCCCTGATTATAAAAATATAGCAAATTGTAATAATTTGTATTGACATGATAAAAGGAAAAATTGGATATAAATTGTAAACAATGATTAAGAAAAGAGGTTTAAATTTTTTTGTTAAAATTAGAACATTATGTTAAAAATGTAGTGTTAATGGATAAAGTTAGATAAATAATTGATAAGGATAACAATGTATATATATGTATTGGTTTGATAAGAGGAAATTTGATAAAAAAATTTAAATGGTGAAAAAAGGGGAAAAAGTAAGTTAAACTTAGTCAAACTATTGTTAAATAAATGACTGATAATGATAATAATGTAATAATTTGTATTGACAGGATAAAAGGGAAATTGGATATAAATTGTAAACAATGATTAAGAAAAAAGGTTTAAAAATTTTGTTAAAATTAGAGCATTATGTTAAAAATGAAGTGTTAATGGATAAAGTTAGATAAATAATTGATAAGGATAACAATATATTATATTGTATATTTGGTATAAATTTTTAAACGATGAAAAAAGGGGGGAAAGTAAGTTAAACATAGTCAAACTAAATGACTGATAATGATAATAATGTAATAATTTATATTGACATGATAAAAGGGGAAATTGGATATAAATTGTAAACAATGATTAAGAAAAGAGGTTTAAAAATTTTGTTAAAATTAGAGCATTATGTTAAAAATGAAGTGTTAATGGATAAAGTTAGATAAATAATTGATAAGGATAACAATGTATATATATATATGTATTGGTTTGATAAGAGGAAATTTGATAAAAAATTTAAATGGTGAAAAAAGGGGAAAAAGTAAGTTAAACTTAGTCAAACTATTGTTAAATAAATGACTGATAATGATAATAATGTAATAATTTGTATTGACAGGATAAAAGGGAAATTGGATATAAATTGTAAACAATGATTAAGAAAAGAGGTTTAAGAACTTTGTTATTAAACATAATTAGTTTTTTTATTTTGAATGTGTTAAAAAGGTATAATGTATTTGGATGATATTGAAAATAGATAAGGAAATGCCACTATGTGATTTTGTTTTAAATTTTGGAATGTTTGTTATAAAGGGACGTTAAAACAACTATAGTCATGAAGGATGAGGTATGATGATAGCAATATATATAGCAATATATATATATATATATATATATATATATATATATAATGTAAAATAGATAATTTGAAATGAATCAGAGGTGATGACGGAAGGGATGCACAAAAATGGAGGATGATTTTGTTTGTTTTTATTTAAAAAATAAAAAATTGGGAAAAATATATAGCAAATTAACATATTTGGGATATGTAATATTTTTAAAAACAAGGATTACATCTACAAGTGAAAGTGATTAGCAGGACTAAATTTTAATTTCAGTATAATTACTTATTAAAATCAACTAAAATAGTTTACTACCCATTTATTTAATAATTTACCCTTCTTTTATATTAAAACATTGACAGCTTGTGAGACTGAGCACAAGGTTTTTGAGACATCTTGCACAAAGCTGCACATAACTGATTTAAATGTTTTTAAAATAACTTTGATCAACCGATCTATTAAATCAGTAAAAATAAAAAAGGTAGTGCTTGGGATTTTGGGAACTGTTCACCAAACTCATTGAATGTACTGAAAGAAGACAGTGGGAAACCACTTCTATAATGCCACCAAATGACTGTTGGGAACCCATCACAAATCATGGGTTTGTACAAGATAATCTAGTTTTGCATTGAATTATAATCATTGATCCTACCAATTTATTTAATGATGTATTTATATTGAGTTCAAACACAAGTATCTGAATGTTCTGTTTCTCTAGCAATCTTGAACCTTACCTTGATGCATAAATTTCTACTATAACAATATTTAAAAATATACATGCACTCATCAAAAACTCCTAAATAGAGTTAGAAGTTATGCATGTGAAGAGGAAGTGATCTTATTAATTGACAAATAGTTACTAGAAAGGAGACTGAAACAGGAAGGCACAGACTATATTTCCAATGGAGAATTTTTAAAAACAATTTGATTGTATCGAAAATCATTTTTATTCTTTCCTACCTATTGGAATGTTGGAAAAAATATGTAAATGAATTTGGAAATTGTCCTGTGCATTTGATCACTAGTAAGATCTTTTTTTTGGGGGGGGGGGGGGTATTTATTAAAATCTTGGGTACCTTTTCTCTATATCTAACTGTCTTAGAGTTAGGCAGCATCAGAATTGAATGAAATAAATAATTTGCTTTGATAATAAATCATACATTGTTTTTCTTATGTTAATTATATTTAAAGCAACTTAAAATAAGCTTAATAGCGACACCAGATTAATGCATATTACCCTCCAGTTTTCACTGTTTATAAAATGGCAATTCGCTGACTAGACGAGAAAGGATATAGCATGAAATGATTTAATGAGAAGATTGAAATACTAGATTACTTGCGGATAAGCCAACTAGATACAATTAGCTTTAATAGCCTTAAGATAATCAGATTATTTTAATACCTTTTTCCACCTGCCATAATTGAAAGATTTGATAGAAAAATACTACTGGGGAGGCGCAGTTGGTGATAATCAAATGCAAGAAACACTATTTTTGGTTGAATAATATTTTTATTGTACTATAGAATATACTATAAATATTCATGAAGTGTTTTCTGATAATATAGGGTATATATAATTAAACATTTTGCTGTTTATTTTCACTTTTAAACTACAGATAGTCCACGACTTACAACCACAATTGAGTCCCGAATTTCTGTTGTTAAATGAGATATTTGTTAAGTGAGCTTTGCCGCATTTTACAACCTTTCTTGCCACAGTTATTAAGTTAATCATTGCAGTTGTTAAGTTGCTAACATGATTGTGAAGTGAATCTGGCTTCCAGGTTGATTTTGCTTATCAGAAGGTCTCAAAAGGTGATCACATGACCCTGGGACATTGCAACTGTCATACATAAGAATCAGTTGACAAGTGTCTGAATTTTGATCAGGTGACCATGGGGATGCTACGTGGTCGTAAGGGTGAAAAAAATGCTCCTGAGTTATTTTTTTCAGTATCATTGAAACTTCAAACAGTCACTAAAGGAACTGTTGTGGGTCACGGACTACCTGAGTCTCCCTTTTAAATCCCCATTGAATTGTTCAGGCATTTACTTGTCAATACCTTGCTATTTAGTGCTCTTGCACAAAGAAAGCAAAAAAAAATATGGCAATACGTTTATCTTCAGCCTATTAATATGTTTGAGCTTTCATTTACCATTGGCAGTTACACAAGCATTTCATAAACAAGATTTAAGATAGTGGATTTCATCATTCAAGTTCATCATAAATGTGTTGTTTCAGACCTTCCCTACAGTTCAAAATGAATACCAGTGTGATTATGAAATTGAATAAGATGTTGTGTAAATTAAATTTTGCCCTTTAGATCTGGAAAATAATTCTGAAATTGCCTATAAGAAGATACATAATTCTGTTTCTGCCATATCCTACACAAATTTTAAACTGAATTTATTTGACTATTATTTAACTTACTGGGCTTACAGTGATTGCATAGAATGTTCTTAAGCAGAGTTTTGCAGAACTAAAATAACTCAGTTTTCAAAAACATATAGGCACAAGTTGACACTGCATGCAAACTGCAGAATACTCTATATGTGCCTCATTTGTTTCTTCTCCCTCTGCTTCATTTTTGTCATTTCTGCAATTGTTCATTGCACATTGACTCTATCAAAGATCCCCCAACTCTCAGTATTACATCAACATGTATTTAAGAAAACATGAGTGATCAGTGAAAATCTGATGCAAGCAATCAGAAACACTATCATTGTATATAACCCAATAAATAACGTGAAACTTTGAACTAGAATTGGAGCGAGATGAAGATCTATAAGACACCAAATGCAGTCTGTCTTTTCTAAAGACTATGCTTTGATAGTAAACCCTTTGAAAAATGTGAGAGATCACAACATTTCATAATGACTATAGATATCCTGGATTTTACTACAATTCTGCCATTCCACTGTCTGGGTGCTTGCACAGCCTTTGATGTTTAAATCAGTTTTTCATCTTGTCACTGGTTTTTGTGGTTTTAAAAGATACTACTGATTCTAAGCTAGTAATTTTTTCCAGACCTAAAAAGATTTGACTTCCTTGGTATTGATAAATATGTTTCTGTGGTGTCCCCCTATCCTTATCCTCCTCCTATGCCAATCCTTATGTAACAAAATTTGTTCCATTCACAAGCATAAGAAAGAAGTATGGAGAGTCAAGAAAAAACAACATACAAAAATATTGTAAGGGGGAAGGGCAAAGATGGAGCAATGAGGATTGAACACACTTGATAATCCTAGAATGCCAACTGACTTTTGTGGAAGGAAGGGTGGGGTGGGGTAGGGATAACAATAAATCAAGACAGAAGAAAAAGTACTTTGGAAAGGACAAGGCTAGTTAGCTACAACTCTACTTTAAGACTTACTGCAGGTTTCTCTTCTGAAGTAAACTTGAATGGAAATAATAATCCAAAACTCCTCAGAGGGAATGGGCCAACCAAACTTAATTAATCAGTAGTTTTTCATTAACATTTTTCAAAGCTCCTGGTTATTGAAATAGCTCTGCTATCCAGTTAAGCCTGGATCAGTTCATAGACTTGAAATTATTACAGATATGCTGAAGAATTTTGGCTAAAAAGCATTGTAAATCTTAACATTTTGGAACCGGTTTAATTAATAAAGGCAACGTTTCTAGCTGTCTTTAAGATTGATTTATTTAGATTTTTTTATCCCACCTTTATTATTTTTATAAACAATGCAGCAAACATTTATTTGTTTGTTTGTCAGATTTAGAGAGTCACTCGCAAAGTGGCTTGGTGGTGTACAATTAAAAACATTAAAACCATACAAATACATATCAATAAAAGGCAGTGGAAACAAATACAGAACAATCAATATTTAAAAGGGAGAGGGATTCAAGGCATTAACCAACCCCAATGTTGCATGCTTCTCTACGAGCTTCATATGAGTTGGCAGAGCCAGAACTTCAAACTCTTCCAAAATGCTAGGGGAATTGGAGCTGCCTCACCTCGGGGGGGGGGGGGGTTATTACAAAGGGGAAGGCATGATGGTAGAGAAGGCTCCACCAGTTGAAATTCTTTAACTGGTGGTGTCTGTAACATACTTTCTCTTCTTGACTGGGTGGGACAGAGTGATATAATGGGGAGAAGACAGTTCCATGGGTTCTTGATCCCATGCCATGTAGGGATTTAAAGATCATAACAAATACCTTGAATTGAACCTGCAAGCATTCCACTTTAGGGGTGCCCAATTGCTTGCGTGCTCATGTTCTGTAGTAGCTGGTTACACCATAACAGTGGCCCAAAACCACTCAGCCAGCTTTCCTGTCTAAGGTAGAACTAGAACTCAGTCTCCTACTTTCCAACCTGGTGCCTTAATCACTATACCTAATTGGCCCTCAATTTAGATTACTAAATAAAGTGGCTTGTTTTTCAGTATAAAATTTATAACGAGGTTACAAGTAAGTAGGAAATAACTTGGCCATCAAATAAATTATTCTCTGCCATCATGACTTTGTATGGACGTCTGCTCCTCTCTACTTAGAAACAATCTGTTGTGCTAATGAGTATCATAAAACTTCTGTTTCGCGTTCCTGCTATATAGAATCTTCTACAGAAACAATGGTTTTCATTTGTCTAAATCCAAAATCCCATCCAGTCACAGGAAACACTATGATTCAGTTCAGTTTTTGGTCTTCCGCAGTCTTTGCTACCAGCCATCCCTGACTTCCTTACCCAGTTTCCTCTTTACTCCTGTCATTCCTACCTTGTTATTAACCAATGCTGCTCCATGTCTGTGCTAAACATTTATTGCTTCCTGCTGTGTTGTGCTTTCTTTCATTTCAAACAAAAGCTTGCTGTTCTCACTTCCAGAATCCTGGTTCCTGATTTTGGATTCATATGTGCAGTTAGTTAGTCTCGCATACTGTATGTACAGTTCATTTGCTATATGGACCGCTCTGCATTGCGTGTTAACCAAGCCACTGATCCATTTTGTTCCCCACAAATGCTGCATTATACATGCAATATCCTGGCAGAGAACTCCTTAACATTTTGCATGCCACAGTACATGCTACAGAGATAATGGGATTTAACCACCAGAAACCAGTAACTGCTTTCACTTTAAGAAGAGAATAAATAAGAGATTTTATAAAAAGCATATTGGGACATCAGGCTGAACAATATGATACTTTAAAATCTTTATATTCAGTGTTATTCTGGAAGACTTCAATTCACTCAACAAGATTTAATCTACTCTCCATTTCTCCTCCTCCATACCTTTAGAATTCTCTGTCCTCCTGTAGAAGTTCCTCCAGCCATGTGGAACACATTTGGTGAATACATGGCAAGAAGAAAAATTGTTTAGCTGATGGATATTATTCAGATAAACACTCTAGATTTGTTGTTAAGTAAATGAATATTTTATAAATGCATCTTCTCTCCCCCCAAAAGAAAACACATTTTCCGAATTGATTAAATTACTGAAATTTTCTTTTAATTGATCTGAATTTGTCTCTTTTCCAGCAAACAATAAATTGTACATTCCAGAGCAATTTTCTTCTGTCTCGAATCTTAACAGATTGTGCATAACGCTATGTGTGTCAATTGGATGTAATAGAATCTTTCAAAATTAGATAAAAGTTTAACATTTTAACATTACTGTAAAACAGTGGAAGCCTCAGCTACAAGACTTCTTTTAGATTGGTGATCATAGAATACTGTATGCTATTTCTAATTCATTACTACTGTCATTTATTTTTCAACTATAAAAATAGGAACAGAACCATTTCCTGTTGCCATTCTAAAACTTTCTGTTTAAATTAAATGTGATTATTTCTGAACAACATCATGGAATCTGCTTGCAGCTTGCTTGGTTGAGCATTTTAAAATGAATTCTGCATGATATGGGACCATTATTTCATCCATAGTGTAAGCGTTTTGAAAAATTCCTAAAATGTTATTTGCCTTAATTTTTTCTTTTTGTTTTTTTATAAGCTTAAACTAAAGTATGCTTCTTAATTCAGCAGTTTCAGCTTAATATCCAGTATTCTTTTCAGCAGCAGTTGCTTGTAGTTCTATTCACATCTTTGACACTTGACTGTCAAGCTTATTATGCTAATTGCATAATGTTTTACAAACATTTTAACATTTATTCAGAATGGACACTGTCTTTCTTCTTCTACTACATACTTTGTTCATCAGAAAATAAGAAATTTACAGTTCCATATGTAGGTTTTTTTTGTTACTATAGTAAATTTCATTTTAAATCGATCTTCATTTCCGTTCTGTAGTTTAAAAATTGGATTTTCCAAACGTTTCTGAAATCTTTGCCGTTTCCCTTATTTATTTGATCTTTCCAGGAATATTTTATAAATATGCTATAACTAGATATATTTAAAATCTGCATTAAAGCTAAGTCTATACTTAGTTCTCAATTTTGGCCCATGGAGTTGGAAATACTTTCTTTTAAAAAAAATCATCTCTTTGATATCACCTAGGACTTCAGTAAATTTGAGATCAATAAATCTAACATTCCAAATTTTCTCTGGATTCCTCATGAACTTGTAGTTGGGCATGCTAGTTTTTAATGCATGTCTCCAGAATTAAAATACCAACAAGGTGGAGAAAAATTGCAGTTCTGAAGCTGGTTTTCATTCTTTCTGCACAAACATATTTCTTTTTCAAGAATTTTCACCTGGCTTTCATACTGATTCTGAAATTCCTTGAAGACTTCGGTTGCACAATATCGGAGAATTCAATTTCTTTATTTTTCTTAATAGGAGGCAGCACAGATGGCAAGCAAGCTGAGGAGCAATCTGCAGCTGCAACTGGAGAAGAATCTTATCCTTTTTGTAGGGAACCAAGTTATTTTGAAATCCCTACAAAGGAAGCCCAGCAACATTCACAAACACCTGAGGGTACTATTCATGAGATCCCAACAAAAGATACACACATAGCAGGGGCGGGGCATGCTTCATTTACTATTGAATTTGATAATAGCACCCCAGGAAAAGTAACCATCAAAGATCATGTCACAAAATTCACTCCAGATCAGCGTCCCAAGCCTAAGAAGTCTCCTTCTGGTGCTCAGGATCTCTCTGGGCTTCAAACTGTGATGATGGCACCGGAAAGTAAAGTGGCAAACTGGTTAGCACAAAACAATCCCCCAACAATGATGTGGGAAGCATCAGAAGAAGACTCAAAAAGTATTAAGAGTGATGTTCCAGTCTACTTGAAGAGACTGAAAGGTAAAATAAATAATTTCAGCTTTATTTCTTTTGCCTTGAACACATAATATAAGTATACTTGCTAGAAATGTATACAATTACTACACTTCGTTGGGATTCTTACAGGTCAAAACTTTTTAATCAAAGCATTTTGATTAATAACAAATTGTACCAGGACCAAAACATTATGCTTGTCAAAGTTTGTAATATTAACTAAAACATTATTACAGTTACAAAATAAACATTTCCTTTAAATCCTGTATAAATAAACGGATATAATTTTCCAATAATGTTTTATAATAGAATTTAAGTGAAAATGGGAGTTCTGGCAATTTTGTATTTATAACTAAAAGAAACAAACAATGTTTTCCGCTAAAAGTAGATGTAATGATTATAATGGTTAAAATATAAATATAAAGGTTCCAAATAATAGTTCTATGAATATAGGGCATTCTAGAATTTTGTTCTGTTTTGTTTAGTTTTAAAAAAAGACCTTGTGTTTTTGATATTTTTGGAGGTAGTCTTCGAAAGTTGTGATCTAATGTTGATGGGTTATCAGAAGGTTTTGTATTGCTGAGTGTAGAATGCATTGCAGTAACGTATCCAGTATTAAACATCTTGTGTGCAAACCCTAGCCATGTTTTGTTACTACTTCCAGCCTTGACTCCTAGATAATATGCATGTAAGAGGCCAGAAAACAAGTACTGACTTGTTATGAAAGCTGTTACGAAGATGAACGCATGTTATTCGGGGCTTGTCTTTCCTGGTCAAGAACGAATATTGAAATGTATTCAGTATCTAGATCACAACTGTTTTTAGAAAATTTAGAAAATTGTGCATCTTTACAGCCAATCAACTTTATGGAGAAACCTTGAGAAATTATTCAATTTATGTAGAGGAAATTGTTGTTGATCATCTTGGCATTTTTTTTAACTGTAAACACTTGTAAACACTTGTAAACACTTCCATATTGTATAGTTGCTTTATACTTATTCAGGCAGATATTTTACGTTTGTTTAGACATTTTTCCATGTGATTCTAAACTGCATTTTAAAATCATATATATATAAATTAATGTTATTGTATTTAGCTCTGTTTCTATAATAAATTTTGACAAGAACTATTTAATTAAAACAAAGAAATCTTAAGTCTTATCACTATTAATGCAAATGAAGGAATGTGTTTTGGAAACCTAAGGAATAGGTCCAGGTTTTCTACAGATTAACGATTAACAGGTGTAAAACCTATACAATGATTTATTTATTTTTTTGCTTTCTACTTTTCATGAACATTTAGAAGTATGTTTTCTTTCCCCAGTTCATGAGATATTTTTAACAATTTAACAATATTTTGATTGAAATTTAAGTTCTCTCTTGTGCCCTCATTTTGATAGTATAGTGTTCAGATTTCATCAGAGCATGATTGGTTAAGAACTGAATGTCTTGAATAAGGCAATTCAAACGCTTGGTGGTGAGCTGGCAAATGACTCCATTATTGTATAGCAAGTCTGAATGAGTGTGTTGTTGCTATGGGAAGTCTGAAGACTTGTTAACTAACGAACCGTTGAGCTTCTAACAGAATCAAATCCTGTATTTGTATTAACTTTGGAATGCTCTTTTTACATTATGCTGAATAGAGCTAGATTTTTCTTTTCTTTGACTTTGCAGGAAATAAACATGATGATGGAACACAGAGTGATTCAGAAAATGTTGGAGCACACAAGCTCTACAGTAAACGTGCTGCACTTGAAGATCATTTAAAGCATCATTATACTGAACAGAAAAAATTACATTCAAAAGCTCTGAATGTAGAGAAACATTCTGATCAACCCGTTTTAAGTCAGACTGCCTTTATGATTGAGTTCTTTGATGAAGGCCATCCCCGGAAGAGGCGATCGTATTCTTTTTCTCAAAATATAGGAGGTTTGTGCCCTGAAACACCTTCTCCAGCATCCCTTGCAAGAACTGAAAAAGTGAAACCTCCACCACCATTGGCACAAAACAATTCCACCCAGCACAGGGCGGTGCATGCAAAACTTCTCAAGCAAAAATCAGAAGAGCCTTCTGCTGCACTACCTTTCTTACAAAGTGCATTGTTAAGAAGTTCAGGAAGCCTTGGGCATAGACCAAGTCCAAACGAGGACATGGAGAAGAAGCTAAAAGCTCAGCTTGTTTCAGTGAATCTTGAAAAGGATGATGATGACCAAAGTGATAAAGGTACTTACACTATTGAACTGGAAAATCCTAACACAGAGGAGATGGAAGCACGGAAGATGATTGATAAGGTAAGCTGTATAAATGTTTGCTATTTTAATTAACTATTATTTGTGATGGACCTGAAAGGATAATAACTATAGTAATGATTATTGAACTAAAGGTGTTGTGATATATTTCTTCAGAAAGATACTACTCACAAAGCAAAACTGTTACTGTGTTGTGCAGTGTTTTCTCAAAGCTGTTGCTAGTACACAGTTCCAGTTTTGCTTAATCCTAATGTAGTGCCTTAATAGTGCCGTACATTTGCCTTGTTTTTAAAAAAACTGTTTTCCAGAATTTACATGAATTTATGTCCTCAAGTTTTTTTATTTCTTCCAAAGCAAATGAAATGAAATAAGGTAATGTTGCCTGTTTTATAAGCTGCCTTGTATTGAGTTTATAATTAAATATTTTTAAACAACTTTTATAGTTAAATGCCAGTATAAATCAAGACTGTTCTATGTTGCTTACTTGTCCACTCCTTTTAAGTTACTATATTTTTAGGACTATAAGACATACCCTTCCCCCAAATAAGTGGGTGGAAATGTCTGTGCATCTTATAGAGTGAACGTTTCCGAAGCCCCACCCGCCAGCCTCTGCCTCCCAACAATTTGCCTCCTTGCAGCAAACAGACTGGTCAGCTTCAGCACAGCCTTATGTAGCACGAACAGCTGATTGGCGGTTGGATCATCCTCCTGGAATTCAGATGATCAGCTGTTCCAGGCTGTAGGGATCACAGCTGCCCATCTCCGCATACCCCATTCTCGGCCTCTGTGCATCCCATTTTCGGCCCGTTTCAGGCAATGAGGATCGCTGCCAATCGCCACCGTTCAGTGGCAATAGGCAGAGGCAAGGACAATCCCAATCTTATTTTTCATTGAGAGAATTAAAAATCAGCTGTAGTTCCTGATGATTAAAGAGATAAGAGGGTCCATAGCAATTCATCTTTCTCTCCCTTCTTGGCAGAGAAAGCCCTGTGGGTAGATGGGTAGAAATCTGCTCTTAGGTAATCTAAGTTAAAGCCTTTAAATTGTTTTAAATAATATATTTTTGGTCAATAAATCAGCATAGAACTCTCCTTTCTAGTATTTGGATTATGACTTGATATTTCACTCAAGCTTCCTGCTTTGTTTTAATAATAACACTGGTTGCATAGCTTTTTAAAACTCATTAAATTGTAGTTTTTAATATAGTGGTAGAAAATGTTATTCATAGCCAGGAAAACAGAAAAAAATAAATACTACGACAGAATAGTATGTTATATCATAATTCTCTGGTTGTTACCCTTAGAAATAAAATCCCCATCTGAATGGACATTACAGCAGTTCTACGAAACCTATTAGGCTACAACTTACTTTACAGATCTAGTATATAATACTTCAAAGGAGCTGATATTTCACAACGCCATATACAGAATGAGCTGGGAGGTGAAATTGTAGTATAATTCTGAATATCCGTCTAAGAAATACAATACTTGAAAGTGTGTGTGTGTGTGTATTTTCATTCGGTAAAGAGAGTATTTTATATATAGGTCAAGTTGAGGAACTAAGTATTCTTTAACATTTTATTATCTGAAACATGTGAGACACTTTTTTAATTATTAATCTTTACTACTTCTAGTGAATTATTCCATGTTTGCATTTCTTAATGTGCATTTGTGTATAATTCTTAACATTTAAATACAGTAAATTGTCTGAATTCTGTGTATAAATCAGTCTGCAGCTGGATGATCTAGGATAGAAATAAGATTTGAACAAGAAATAAAGTAGTCTTCTTTGAAACTCGGTTTTGCTCTTATTCTCTGTTGACTTTAGTGCCGGGAATGAAAGACACATGCAGGTACTATATTACTTTACCTCCCTTAGATTAGAAAAATAAATTCGTTTTAGTAGCAGTGAAGTCCTGCAGTTCTGGGTTACTTTTCTCAGTTTTATCACTTGCATTGCTGGACATGGTATAGTCCTTTCCAATAGTTACCTTGGTATTTTGTTAGAAGTATTGCATGCTCCCAGCCTAGTGTTCTATGAAGAGAGAAATTAGGTCAGAATGGGAATTTCACAATTTGGGATGGAGAGGAGAGGGTTCTAATGAAATATTTCTCTGTCTCTGTCTCTTCCTCTTCCTTTCTTTCTCTCTCTCCACCCTCCCATCTTTCTCCATTGGTACATTCACAGGTACTGATACAGATATAAATAAACTGATACTGGCCTTAAACATATTTTGTTTATGCCATAGTCATTAGAGAATTGGAGTTAAAATGCTTAAAGTTGCCTTGTATTATTTGATAACAGGTTCCATAAGGGCCTTGCAAAAATAGGAAAGAAATCGTGGCTATTTTGCCATTGGTGTATTGCTCAGTCATATTGTGCATTAATAGAATAAAGATGAATTTTTAAGAAAAAAAAATTTTTCAGTGGGAAACTGATCAAACTTATGGATTTCACTTGGTGAAAGTGCTTTAAGTTCTATAGTGTGGGGGGGGATGACGACCCTGAGCTCACATTCTTGGAGGCATTGTCGGTTTTTAAAGGATTTGCCAAACAGGATGGAGTAGGATGGCAGCCAAGCTCATTGTCTCTGTTTAAAATCATTGGCAGGCTGCCATGTACCTATTGGCATGAGCAGGGCACAGATGCTATATGGACCCACACCTGATCCATTGTAACATTTCCTTAAAGGAACTGAGGGGATGAAGAAAGGAGGAGAGTGGGGGGCTGGGCAGAGAAAATTGGCAAGAGAAGGCGTTCGATCACAATGGAAAGAGAAAACTAGCATGTACACGCATAAAAGGAGCTGATCTCAACAAATGGGAAGAGAGTGGAGGACAAAGTAGAGCAATTGAACAAATGGAGCTTTAATTGTAGAGCAATTGGACAAAGGGAGGAAGAGGAAGGGATTGGGTATCTTATTTTAAAGTTTGAAAAGAGGTGAAACAATAGCATCACAAAGAAAGAGGCTTAGTAAAAAGGTTTCCTGTATCCAAAGTCACAGGAAAAGATAGCTGAGGAAGGGAGTTGGCACTAGATTTGTAAAAGTGTGGAAAAAACAGTGAAAATTCCTGTATCTGAGATAAATCTTCCTGGATATCTTTCTCAGGAAATGCAAACTGGACTAAAAGAGAAGATTTTAAATAATAGCCACATCAATAGTGAAGTTATCCATCTACAGTACAGTATAGTACTGCTGTTCTCCTGTATTGCATGACTTGAAACACATTTTATAATATAAGTGTCCCATTGGAATAGCTTCCTATTGCAAACAAATCCCATGTGCGTAGATTAAAATCATGCCAGGTTCCAAATCTCCTGGGAAACTGGTTGTTGCTTGAAATAGTTTCATCAACCTGCCCCTACTCCACCCCCCCAAACTAGAATACAAATTTCTAAATTCTCATTTTGCATAACCATGGCTAACAGTCTCAATTGTTATGGTTATGGTGATTTTTGTATTGTATTTAGATTTATTTGCATTGACTGCTCCTTAAATAGGTGCTAAGTCAAATATTAATACCTCTGTTTGTATTCTGAGTTGGAGTATATACTTGAAATTACAGCATATATGACTGTGGTCCAGTTTCCCATGTGACATTGATGACAAAGTAATCCAAGCTGACTGTGTGTGTACACTTAAAACAGAGAGAGGTGAAGAATCTGTACATACTCAAGGCTGATTTAGACTTTCCCACATACCTACATTGCGAAAGGCTTAATGCACAAGTTAGAGCAGTGATGGCGAACCTTTTAGACACCGAGTGCCCAAACTGTGTGCACACATACCCAAGCTGAAAGGTGCACATGCGCAAAGGCGCGCAAAGGCATGCAAAGCGCGGACATGTGTGCATGCACAGCAGAGACCCAAAGACTAGCTGGCCAGCAGAAAACAGAGCATTCCCAACTCCAGCAGCGTAGCAAGAGGTAAGATCTTTTTCTTTTGTGAGCTTCTGTTTCGTTGTTTGCAGGGAAACAAGCTCACAAAAGAAACGCCATCCAGATCTGACCTCGGGCGATGGTGCACATGCCAGCAGAGAGGCCTCTGAGTGCCACAGGTTTGCAATCACAGAGCTAGAGGTTGCAGAAGGTTGCAGACGGCCTGTTGCAAACCTCCCAAATATCAACTGCACTGTTGTATGGAAATGTGCTGATTAGTCAATCAACTTCCTGTTCTGTGCTTAATATTTGAGGGACCACTAGGTTGAAGGTTAAAATTCACTGACATATAAAAAGAACGCCTATCCAATTGTCCTTGAATGACAGACTCATAGGTTTCCTCATGTTCGGTGCAGAAGAAATCTGCTCTGATCCTTAGTGTTTCTAAGTAACTGGTACTGCTTGAATTATTATAAATACCATGTTTAATATTAGTGTACATTCCTATTTTATAAATTACATTGCAGTATATGTTTTGATTTTCTACTTCTTTGTTGCCCATATTTTATATATTATTGTACAGTATGTTATTTTGTTACTATTGTTTACAATTATTTTTATTTATTTTTTTAGCATTGTTGTGTGACCTCCATCCATTTTTATAGATTTGTGCTGATTGTTTTCTGTTCTTCTGACAAATTATACAATCAGCTGTCAGTGTTTCTTTTGTCAAGAATTTTACAAAGGTTAAATGTGTTTAATGACAACAATCTCTTTTACAATTCCAGTTTAAATGCCATGGTTTAAATTAATGCTGTAATATTCTTTACTCTTAGATTTATATTATTTTTAGAAATATTTCAATTATTCAGAGTGATGTTTGTTATTGTGCATTCCTGTTATACAGATATGATTCATTATCATGTATTTAATAATGCAATGATGTAAGCTATTCTCCAGAAATTGTGAATGCTCCAACATTGGAAGTTTTTAAGAAGATGTTGGACCATTTGTCTGAAGTGGTGTAGATTTCCTGCCTAAGCAGGGGGTTGGACTAGAAGACCTCCAAAGTCCTTTACAACTCTGTTATTCTACTCTACTCTACTCTACTCTACTCTACTCTACTCTACTCTACTCTACTCTACTCTACTCTACTCTACTCTAAAGAGAATGCTTCTTTAGCTCCATATTCCCATTGTGTATTTGCTACTAACCAGTAAGAATATGCTTATTATATATGATAACATAGTCGTGGTTACGTATTTTATTAAATCCTGCATATTTTCATCATGTTCATTCTCAACTGAAATACAATCTGACCCAAATCAGAAATTATCACAATTTGTATTAGTAATAGTAAATTAGTGTTAACAACAACTAAATATTCAACATGTATACTGTATTGTGAGGAAGCTGGAAAATCAGAGTAAAGATTGATCTTTGATATGCTGACAACACAACTCTTCCCTCAGAAACCAAACTAAGTGTGAAATATCTGATCAAAACCTTTAAAGAAGAAAGCTAAAATTTGGCCTCTTCTTGAGCATCAAAAACACCAAGCTCATTGTAAGCAAATGTCAAAATAACAATTGGTGAGTGTCAAAATTAGGATTGACAGTGAAAAGACAGAATACATTAGAGTTGACAATGAAGTGGTTGAATACATGCAAGACTGCATTCCTTCTTAGGATCACAGATTGATCAAACCAGTGAAGGCAATTCAGAAAGTAACTTATTGATTGATCAAAGCAGTGAAGGCAGTTCAGAAATAAAGTATTGAATTGTCCTGAATCACACAGCAGTGATGAACATGAATTGAGTATGGAAAAGCAAGGACATCCCACTGGCAACTAAATGAGGCTGCACTGTGGCTAGACATTAAAGCCAACACCAGCCAAACCATAAAACAACTAAAAGAAGCCATACAAGATTGAGAAAATGAGGAGAGAAGTGGTGCATAGAATCGCCAAGAATTGGGACTTGATTGAACATCATGGTCAATAGAATCACATAAAAATGAGTGCATTACAAACCACTTTTTTCAAAGGATATGTTCAGCCCTAATTACGAATAATTTAAAGATCTATCTTGAGGATGGGACCTGATCTTTATATGAGATTCATGACAGAGCAGTGTTCTTGAAATTAAACATATTTGTTTGGTTAGATAGATGACTTGTAAACAGATTTGTTGGCTAGATAGATGACTTGCCTGGGCACCGGGTGCATATTAATTTCATAAAAGGGGGATAGAATAGATACTATTTCAGGGTCAATGCATGGATGGATGGATGGATGGATGGATGGATGGATGGATGGATGGATGGACGGACGGACAGACAGATTAGATTAGATTAGATTAGATAGATTAGAGAGATAGATATATCATACATACATATAATGAAGCTCTGAAATTTCTGTGACGTGCTTAAGATGCATTCCTGATACAAAGTATTGGAAACATTTTTAAATATAACTTAATAAATTCATATATCACCTGACTCTCAGAAAATATATCTCCCTGCATTAAAAGGATGTGGATAGCTGAAGGTTCCAATAAGCGATCCTGTGAACAAAGAACATAATGTACTTCTAGTCTTTTCAAGTAATTTGCATGAGGGCTCAAATTATGTGGGATGATGAAGTTGCATAGGACAGACTAATCTGCCTTCAACCTCCCAAGTACTTCTTTACTTCAAATTTAGGCCAAACCATGATGACATGCAAAGCCTGGAAGGTATTTCTACTCACCACTTAGTTTTCCTATGTGGAAATAGACTCAACAGCCAAGGCACGTGTATACAATTGTATTTTTATAGAGAAAGTGTTGCTTTTGCTGGCAACTAATGAAAAGTATATGTAAATCATCACAAGTAATGTTGCTTAAAAGAAAAGACTGAATATTAAATTTCCTTCCAGCACGCAAAGGAAATTATATATTTTTCTGAAGTTGTGTTTCATGTTTAACAAGAAGAATTAAATAACATTAAGCAAGTTAATTTTTTACTTATCATACTACTTCTCTGCATGTAAAATATAATATGCATTGTTATTTTTCCATCTATTTTGCCCTTTTAAGAAACCTGGGAGAAAATATAGATATAAGAATTTTACAAATAGGTTCCTTATTTAATGGGCAGATAGATTTAATATGTATTTTTTATTTAAGTAGGGCCTACCCTTATTTATTGTGCGGCTTCTGAAAATAGATATTAACATCATGTGTACATATATGTAGTCTTTTCTTACTGACTACTCATTCAGCAACCATGACCAATCCTCTAAAGTTTTGGCTGTCACTACATCCCTGTGGTGATGTGATTGTGATTTGAATGTTTGGCAACCAGCTTGCATTTATGACCTTCCCTACCAGCTTCCCAAACGGGAAGTCAATGGGAAAGATATCAGGAAAGGTCTCAAGTCATGGTAACCTCTCCCTTAGACCTTCTGCACATGCACCATGCCATGCCATCTACACCTCAGTCTTCCTATGTGCACTTCCTGCTATATCCCTCCAGCTTCCCGTATTCATGTCATAACACCCTCTCCCCTGCCATTCCCCAACTCGAGCATGGGCTGCACTGTTCCTCCCAAGCCCTCCCCCAGCCTCTCCCACTCCCCCGTAGCAGCCTCACACTCCTTACCTGGGACTTCCCCATATTAGATTACATCTGATTTCTCCCGACATTTACTTGGAACTTTGGTTTCCTGAGAAAGAGTGCATCTTTAGGCTACAATGGCAACTGGTACTGTTGTTGTTGCTAAGCAATGCAATCACTTGACATTACACTTATGACCGCATCACTTAACACCAGCAACCCTAATCCCAATTGCCAGCGTAACCTGAGGACTAGTTATTGGAATGATCCCCAGGATGCATTTCAGCTGCAGTTGTCAATTGTAGATTATAGGTATCTCAGATCTGACTTGGCATTATACTTCGTAGTAACGAGAAATTGTTGAAAAACTAGGAAGAAGCCCTTGTTTCCATCTTGACTATTCTCAGGTAATTATCAGAACAAAAAAGAAGTAAAAAAAAGAACTCCCAAATATTAAGAATGGAAAAATAACAGTTTTGTATACTCAGATAAACAGCAACTTACCAAAATCCAGTCCTAAAAAGGAAAGCTTACCAGGCAGCTATAAGTCATTAATGCTGAAGTGAGGCAGCTTCCCTCAGGAAGGAATAATATCCTATTATATTATTAAATTGTCACTCTTTTAATCTAAACCATATTGTTGGTTTTCTATTAATTTTAAATTTTAGTAACAGTATGATGTTTGCATGCTTATCTTGTGCAATGGAATGGCTTTACATTAAAGATACTTTGTTAACAAAATTTTCTTATGCTCAGAAAAATGAACACTATCAGACTTTCTTACTACATAAATGGGAAAGCTGGGCCATAGTGTGTATTAGAAAGAAAAATTAAGTATTAAAAAAATCCCAGATTATGTCATACCATTTCCATACTGTTAAGAAAGAGTCAAATTTGACCTTGGGTAGTATTATCTTCAATAGAAATGTTAAAGTTCTAGTTCTTTTGAAGGTCTCAAATAAACAAAGATAAAACTGAAAACAGCTATAGATAGTGATGTAACTTCATTTCTGATTAGGAAATATATTTATAATGTTTGCATAAGTTCTAGAAAATGTAATATGTGGAGAAATATATTGCCATTTTTTTCTTCACAAAATCTCAATCTCCAGAATCGCCAAATTTCATGTGGCATACAGAGATATTTTCCATATGATACCAGAACATATAACCATGATGGCAAACCTATGGCATGCGTGCCACAGCTGGCACACGGAGCCATTTGTTAGGGCATGCCAGGCGTTGCCCTATCAGCTCCAGCGCGCATGCGTGTGCTGGCCAACTGACTTTGGCCTTCTTTTTCAGCCATTTTTCACCCTCCAGAGGCTTCCCTGAAGTTTTCCCATTTTCCCTTAAAATGGCCCTATGGGCAACCCGGAAGTAACCTCCGGATTCTCCATAGGACCATTTTTCGCACTCAACACCATGACTTTTTTAAAAAACAAAAACAGAATGAAAAGGGTGCTATTACAATAAGTATTTAAATATATATTGTTTAGAGTTTTTCTAAAGATACATGCTTCTTTTCTTAAAATCAGTATATATTTAAATTTGCATGAAATTTTAAAATCTGGTACTTTTTAATCCCTGGATAGAAGAAGATACTTTTCAGATCTTTTCAGATTCTTGCCAGATAATTTCAGTGCCACATAAAAATATCTTTTGGAGCAGTAGCACTAATTGCCGTTTTTACAAATCTTCACTAATATCATTGTTCTTGCAAAATGTACACACTGGGTTGCTTGGACTTGATACATTTATGCCAAGCATACATACATTTACCCAGGTGTTAAAGGAGCAAGAACAAAAATATATCTAGTTTTTATGTAATTATGGATCCATTTCTTTCATAACAGAATATATCATTTCATCCATACAGTAATAAGCATATGATATACATTACACACAAATCAAAAGCTTCAGTACATGAGGCACAAAAGGATTACTTAAATTTAAATATTTCAGTAATTCTGATTTTGTTTAAAATTACATCATTCATATATTCAGGTGAGACTGATTTATGGGTGCAATCCAATGGTATGTTTTTGTCACTAGAAACAATTTCTGCATCTTTCTGGAACAAGCCCTCACAAAACCTAAAAATAATGTTTCCAGGACTTCTCTAATCCGCTTCACTAGATTTGGGAAGTACTTTGGAAATTGCAACAGAGGCAGGAAAGTCTTCTATTATTAAAAGAAGGCTCCTTAATATCATATTTTGATTTCATTCAAAAGAAATATTAACAATTATTTTGAATCTCTAGAATTAGAACACATCGGTTCTACTTTAAATAGCAAATCATTTCAAAAAAACAGCTTTATAAGCACTCACTTTTTATTGGTAGCAGTACCCATGCATTCCCATTGAATACTACAAAGGAGGCTTTCAGTTAATGTATGATGATTTGTTTTGTTTTCAGGTTTTTGGAGTGGATGACAGCCAGGATTATAATAGGCCTGTTATCAACGAAAGCCAGAAAGATTTAGTAAAAGATTGGGCTATTAATTCTGCTACAATAGTGCTTGAAGAAAAAAGACTACTGAATACAACTGGATTTCTTGACACAGAGGTAGAAATCAAATTTTGATGGGTCTTCTTTTTCCTTCCATTAAATGAGAGGACCTTTTTAGAGTCAGTGTTAAGTAGCTAGTAAGAGCTATTAAATACTTTATGATTATATAATAGTAATACTTCTTTATTCTTTATTAGAGCTTATGTATAATCTCCTAGTACTTAAAAAGATATCCTCACACTTGCTTTTTTTCTGCTGCTATTCTATCTGCATATATACCAAAGCACTGATACACAGGATTTTAGGAAACTGAAATAACCTAAATACTAGCTTTGTTGTATAAATATCACCATTCCTTTTATTATTTGCTTATAGTTATTTAGAAAATTTGCAAGTCAAAAAAAATATCTACAGAAACAAAGCAGAGATGAAAAAAAATGCTGTTTCCAGATGGAAAGTGTGTCATACTTTTGAAAGAAATTTCAAACATTCTGTAGCACTATACTAAAACTTGTTGGTAATTTTTCACATCCAAAATTCTGCACATATCTAAACCACAAATCAACAGATGTCAGTATTCATCTGTTTTAAAGGAATATGATGAAAGAAACATATCCAAAGCTTAAGATGGCTTGTTACATTAACATCTACAATATACAGTTACATTTTTCATAATTAACATTATAAATGAATAACCCTTATGTGTTATTCTCAAACATATTGAGAATGGTATATATATGATCTTTTGCACGCTTGTTTTTACTTTGCTTATATTTCTTTTCTTACCCAAACTTCAGTCTCATGTTTATCTTCCAGAATCTAATCTTGATGCTCTTAATCTTCATATTCAATATTTCTATATGATATATTTTATGCTAAACTCTCTATAGTATATCCGTTTTTATCCTCTTGTTAAAGATATTTTTATAAATGGTAATAAAAAAGATAAAAGATAGATAAAAGTCAGTAATAGATACTGATTTAAAGTAGCTTAAATTGACAATAAGTTCATTAAAGGTAGAGGAAGCATGGTGGTGGTTTTTATTAATTCATTGTTATTCAGAGATGTTATGTATCCCTTCCCAACACTGCCCTATAAGTTGGTTCTCGTGTTGTCGGAAAATTCCTATCAACCTTTCCAAACTAGAAGTCTAGGCTATTCTTAAAGCAATTTCATATACATAAGCCAGCCAATCACTGCTGTTTTCTCAAATCAATCTTCAAGGTTAATGCTACTATTCTAATAAACACCCCCCACATTCATAATTTGGAATGAAATTTTTGAAGTGGAAGTAAGTATGATAGCTTGTGCATCTAAACCATAATTAAATTATTAAAGAAAGCCTATTTTCTATAGACCTTATATTTGGTCTACTTTGAGTTTTAGAGAACGATAAAACCTGGAATGTGTCTAGATTTACATGTTTGTCTGAAAAATCTATTAACTGTTTAAATAGCATTAAAACAGGCAATTTTTAGGACAAATATCAAATTGCCATGTTAGCAAGCTAGCAATTGGTTGGGAATAGTATAATTTGCTTAGCCCTGACATGAATACAGTGGATGCCAAGCTGCATTCATCTACATTGTGATTGCTATTCAAGAACAGTCTCCCTCAAATATGAGTTGAGCTTTGCAAACAATTTTTAATGATTCGTGTGTTTACTTTCAGTTTAAGTATTAATTTTTCATTATGAGATTTTTAATGTTTCTTAGTTTATTTTTAATGTTTTGCTTTATTATTTAACACAACATATTATCAGTTTTATCTATTTTCCCACATTTCATAATTTATTTTTGTAACTGAGAAGGGCTAGAAGCCTCTGCATCTATCCATAGTTTTTCATTTGACCATTAGAGATAATTCATTTTACTGAACTATTAGTTCAGTATCATATCGTTATAAATATTTTGTATTTATAATATGCAGAACATATTTTGAGCTTTTATTAGTGAGTATTGAAAGAATGTTAATATCCTTTAGAATCTGTAGTAAGTGACTCCATAACTTATCCATAGCAACCTATATATACATATTCCATATGTCCTTTAACATGAATGTCATCAATAAGATTTTTAGGCCCCCAAATAAATCTTGAAGTGAACAAGAAGAATCTAATGTGTAGAATCATGAGTTCTAAGCTTTTTGGGAGTTAAAACTCCTGCATTTCTGAAACTGACATATGGTGTAAGTAACAAGAAATTGTTGACTTTCCATATGTTTTCCCTGAATATTTTAGGAATGCAGCAAAATCAGCATTAACATTTACTTAACATTAACTTTTCAGAGAAATTGGTTGGAATGTACATTTTTATTCTGATTTTGTAATTTAATTTAATTTTCCACCTTTATTTTTATTTTGTCTTGAGAACAATAGAGTAAAAAAGAATTGATTAAGTGGTCATAGGAAATAAGAATAATTTAACACTCATAGTTTACTTCACAATTCTTTCATTGTTTTACATAGAATAATTCCATTCAATTTGGTGATATTATTTCAGAGGAAATTTAAAAAAAAATTAGAAGGCCAAACTGAAAGGCTTTGTCAAAATTAAGAAAATAGATTTCTAAACCTTCATGGTTTGTGCTAGTCTGATCATTTGAAGGAAATGCAATATAATATAGAACTTTTGTTTCAAATCTAAACAAAAGTTTATATGTTTTAGCTCAGATGTTCATCGTCTGAGCATAATTCATTTTCAAATTCTGTTTTATCATATTCTATTTGTGGTGCCTTTTTAGATCTTTCTTTTAATTGTGCATATGAGAACCATTGAAAACTAAACCCCTGTGCAGTCAGTTGTTCTCTTGATTTCATTTTCAGCTTTACTTTTTCCAATATTAACAAATCTTTATATTTTAACCATTTTTCTTTGCCTGCTGTTTTATTTTTCTATAAAACACTTATTGGGCTGAGGACCATAAAAATATATTGGAATATAGCCTGGGTTTGTATCCATTCCATATTTGTAATATGGCATTCCTGAAGAATCTAGTTTCTCCAGGCAGTTCATGTAGTAGCATTTTGTTAATTGTAAACATTTCTCAAAAGAATAATCAGGTGACACTGCATACCTATTAATTGTAACATATTCCATGTTCTGGCATGATCAGTACAAGGAAGGGGCTTGATGTGCTGAAAAATAAACTTTCTTAAACTTTTAATAGAGTTCATATTTTGCTGATATCCAGATTCAGAAGAAAATATGATTCAGAGCATACTTCAGTATGCATGAACCACTGTTGACACCTCCTTAAAAATCCAATGACTGTTTTTCTGGGAGTGGACCATAGCATCTATGTGGACTCTGAGAAAGATGGTACTCTTTTAAGGAGTTGTTAGCAGGTGCTATGTGATATATAACAACCTTATAATCAGCCCAACTTCAGACCTGGATCACTGCAGAGCTGCACACTTTTGCTGTCTCTGTTATCTAGGTTACGTTAGGTACTTATTTCACATCTCTCTGGCTTTTCTGAAATTTTGCACTGTGACCAAAGCACCTGAAGGCAGGACAAGAAGCAATGGATTGAAACTAATCAAGGAGAGAAGCAACCTAGAACTAAGGAGAAGTTTCCTCACACTTAACACAATTAATCAGTGGAATAACTTGCCTCCAAAAGTTGTAGGTGCTCCAACAGTGGAGGTTTTTAAGAAGAGATTGGACAACCAATTGTCTGAAATAGTACTGCATAGAGTTTCCTGCTTGAGCAGGGTGTTGGACTAGAAGACCTCCAAGGTCCCTTCCAACACTGTTATTCTGTTATTGATCCCCTTTGGTGTACTGTCCCAAAGAGAAAAATCCAAATGGTAACACACTATCTGTGTCATTAACTGATATAATGAAGGTTGATATCCTTCAAAATACAATAAAATCCTTGAATTTTATACCTGCTGGGAACAATTTATTCTAGAAGAAGAAAGCAAGAGGTGCAACAGAAAAGATCAGAGCAATGAATGAGACAAAATATTCTGAGACTTTACATCCACTTCCTGCTGCTTCACCAGTTGGGCTGCATGTCCTAAAGTGGTAGACTCGTTGCCTATCAACTCACATCAATCTGTGGTTCTTTTCAGGAAATGCTTGGTAAATTACCTGTTGGCTGACTCTTGGAATGAGGTCAGCTCTCTTTTGATGCTGTTCCTTTGGAAGATGATGCAAGAGTGATACTCTTGGATGAGTATCTGAATCAGTTGGGTGAGGGATTTAAGCTCTGCCTGTTGAACATAGGGAAGAAGCTGTCAGAAAAAAAGAGCTGGTTGCTACTTCAGGAATTATATCCAATCTTTGAGTTAGATAAGATGATAAGAATTTTCTGATGCTGGGATGAACAGTATGTGTGTGTATTTTAAGTATTCCATTGATGTGGGCAAGCTCTCTATGGAACCTGGGATAGTAAAAGATTTGGTATTGGCAGAGCATTATAGAGAAAGGGAGATTAATCTGGGAGAAATTTAATTACCATTCTGAGGGGCATATTATTTATCATGCCTACAGAGTTAAATATCTTAATTATGAAGGAAAAAAACCTGATCTTGTGACTCCATAATATCAGATCAGTCTAAAATAATAAAGATCCTCACAATTTGCTTATAGCCAAGAAACATACTTGGCCAGTATAACAAAGTCCAGGGTGGCATCATATTACAAAAGTGGGCTGTGACAGCTGAAGTAGCCAGATGGATTATTAGAATTAGCTGGAGGAAAAATCAAGTTGGATGTGGCTAGGCATAGTATTCAGGCCTTTGAAAGCTTGAAGAAGCAATTTTCTGCATGAGTGTACTCACAAAACCTATCAGATGCTTTGTATAATGATGGGCTGACTTGGCCCTTCCCTTCCCAGAATTCTGCTACTGATCCCTCAAAGATTTAAATATAATGCTTTCAGGAGAATGAGGTGGTGTTGTTTTTTGAGGGGTCCCTCATATTTAACAACCATGAATTCTTTTCAGCTTCGAGTGATACTACTGTTTCCTGGATGTCAGGATGAGGAGAATAGCTGAGCCCATATTGGTTCTCTGCTGGTTAGCCATTTTATGTATTTTGGTTTTGTAGTTTCTGATTTTGGTTTTGTTAGTGCCCAAAATCATTTTCTGTGTGATGGGCAGCTATTTAAACATTTGAAAAGAATATTAAATATTTGCTTCCCTTTCAGAAAGGGTTTTTAATACTCTGGTGGATGAAAATTGAAACCTTTGGCCTTAACAATACTAAAATGCTATGGTCTGAAAATTAAATTGATGTAATACTCAGCAATCAGGTTAGAGTCAGGGAGAGTACAAAGAGATCATATTACACTTGTTCTTTAAAGCATTTGCACTGTCTGGCTGTTTGTTTCTGGATAAAATACAGAAGGTTGGTTAACGCTTTTAAAACTCCATAACAAATTTGTGTGCTGTGTTAATGGTGCATATTGGAATGTACAACAATATCTTACGTGATGATGAGTGTGATAATTTATATTAGTACCTTTGCCATTATTTAGAAATAGTTCATACAAAAATATTCATCTAGATTTCTACTTAGGTGATTAAGTTGATTTGCAATAAAGTACTGACTGCTACTGTAAATTAATCACCATTCTAGCATTTGAAACCATTATTGAATCTTGTTTGTAATCCTGGCTTGCAGTCACCATTTAAACCAGGTGTGTCAAGATTTTGGTTTGCCTGGCCACATTGAATGAAGAGGAATCGGATGAAGAGGAATAGGCCACATATAAAGTATATAATATAATGTATATAAATAACCAATTTTGTTTATTTTTTAAATATTTTTTTATAAAATCTTGGGCTGCATTACAAACTGTCCATGGTCTGTGGATTGGGCACAGTTTAAATGTGGGTCATCCAACATTCCAGAAAACTCTTGAGAAATAGGAACTATTCTGTCAATGGAAATTGAAAGCAGAAGAGAGAAAGAATATTCAGAAGAGAGAAAGAATATTCAGCCTTATTTCAAGTATGCCAAGTGTAGATTGTTATACATATCATGACTTCTGGGTTATTGGTTCCCTCGCCCCCCCAATTTACTCTGATATGTGTATAAAAGTGATTTTCCAAAATCTGTGCAAAGAACAGTTGGCCTGAATCTATTGAAAGACTCTCAGATCTTTAACCAAGATGATAAAATACCAACAGTTAAAATGATCTTTTTTTTAAAAATGAATACACTGGTTTTATCAGTATATATTATACTGATGCTGATGTTGATTTATGATGCTGATTTTATTTATTTATGCATTTATTGTGTGCATTTGTACACTACCTCATTCTCAGCAAACTTTCCAGTTTGAGTTATTCTATACTTCCTAGGTAAGATTATAAAGATACTCTTACAGTGTGAATTTTTAAACAATTATAACTTATTGTATATCTTAATTTTCTTCAGCTTCCTTTAAAGTACATAAGACCTGATCCTGTAAATATTTATCATAGGAAATTTTTGATTAGATTGTTCAGTTTTATTGGATGTGTAACTGAACTTCTTTAAAATCCCATATTAGGAAAGCACTGGCACATCTGGAAGCAAGCGCTGGGTATCACAGTGGGCTAGTCTGGCTGCTAATCACACAAAACATGAAGAAAATGAAGTACGGATGGAGTCATCTACGCTTGTTCATTTAGAAAATGGTACCACATCTAATACCCATAGCTCTTTTTATACTATACCAATTAATTCTCTTGTTTAGTCACATTTTGGGTTTGATTAATGTGTTTCATTCTTTTCAGTGACTCACTTTTCCACAACTCTTATGGAAATATTATATGTTTATACTCCATCTTATAAATTGCATTACATTTCAATTTTTAAATCTAAATAGTTTGTGAGACAAGAAAAGATGCTTTAATTTTCTAATCTTGTCACATGTATTAAATTTTAGAATTCCTGCTTAACTTTTGTTTCCATTTTATTTGATTTTAGACACTGACATCAATGAATCTGGCCTGTCAATTAGAAGTTCTGGCTCAATTACCTCTTTAACTAGCCTAGATCGAAAGAGGCGGACACTCCCTCAGTTGCCAAAGGAGGAAATTGCTGTAATCGAAGGACAAAAAACAAAAGTTACAGCCCATCTCAGATCAGAGATAGGTGAAAAACAGGACACAGAACTTCAAGAGAAAGAAACCCCAACCCATTCTCAAAAAGAAATAGGACACGCTACTGATAAAAGTCTGACTAAAGTGAGCAGGACAATAAATGGCCTTTCTCCTAAAACAGATAAGATGGTTTTTCACTCCAGTAGTTGCCTCTCTTCTGAAAAAGATAAAAATGAAAATGGCAAAGAAACATCTATGGTAAAGCAATCTTTAGCTAAAATTCAGCAAGAACAAAATGAGCTGACACATTGGATCCCAGCTAAATTATCTTCTGCAAGAACTGCAAGCCAGGTTGAAAAAGGAAAAGAGGAATCTTCTGTTTCCCATAAATTGGATACGAAAGAAAAGGCATTGGGGCGTGGTGCAGGTAAAACAGAAGTTAAAGTGGCACAAAGTGAAGGGAAAAGAAGGAAAGCCGAGGAAGCCAAATTGCAACCAACTAAAGGACTTAGTGGAGATAAGAAAGAAACCTCAAAGCCATTAGTAAGGCAAGGGAGCTTTACTATAGATAAACCAAGTGCAAATATACCCATAGAATTAATTCCTCATATTAATAAACAAGGAACTACTCCATCAATTTCTTTAACATCTACCAACAGAGCAAATGAGAAAAGTGATTCAGTGGAAACAGATCCTAGTCTAGATACAACTCTTATTTTAAAAGATACAGAAGCTGTAATGGCTTTTCTTGAGGCAAAGCTGCGTGAAGAAAATAAAACAGATGAAGGACCTGACACTCCCAGCTATAATAGAGACAATTCCATTTCACCTGAATCAGATGTGGACACTGCTAGCACAATTAGTTTAGTTACCGGAGACAGTGAAAGAAAAACTACTCAGAAACGTAAAAGCTTTACTACCCTCTATAAAGATCGATGTTCAACTAGTTCTCCCTCAAAAGATATTTTAAAGTCATCTTGTTCAAATGCCAGTGACAAAATGGAGAAGAAAACAAAAAGCCGCTCCTCAGAAGCTAGTTCAAGGGGTGATGCACGCAAGATTGCACAGAGTACTGGAAGAATAAGGCAGCCCTCAGTAGATTTAACAGATGATGATCAAACTTCTAGTGTACCTCATTCTGCTATTTCTGATATTTTATCTTCTGACCAGGAAACATGTTCTGGCAAATCACATGGAAGAACTCCTTTTACCTCAGCAGATGAACATTTGCATTCCAAAACGGAAGGAATTAAATTAGCTAAGTTGAAATCATCTTCACCATCAACTGGGCAAGTCAGTAAGTCAACCACTCTTCCAAGGCCTCGCCCTACAAGGACTTCACTGTTACGGAGAGCACGGCTTGGTGAAGTGTCAGATAGTGAACTTGCAGATGCAGATAAGGCATCAGTTGCTTCTGAGGTATCGACTACAAGTTCTACATCTAAGCCTCCATCAGGAAGGAGAAATATTTCAAGAATTGACCTGCTTGCCCAGCCACGGAGAAATAGACTTGGTTCTTTATCAGCACGAAGTGACTCTGAAGCAACAATGACTAGAAGCTCTACATCTCGTACTTCAGACACAATAATTAGAAGTGGCATTAGACTAACACCACCAGCAGACAGTACTAAAGTTTCTCCTAGAATTAGAGCTAACAGCATTTCTCGCCTATCAGATTCCAAATCCAAATCTCTTTCTTCAACCCATAACTCTCCATCAGGTATGAAATACTTTCCATCTTATCTCTAATAATTTCATTTTTCAGCACTTTCCATTTTCATTTGGTGGCTATTAAAAATTGGTGCTTGTTCTCGTGCAAAATACTAAGTCAAATTAAACAAAAAGCATTAGGGTACATGGACACAAAACACAGCCAAGTATAGGTAGTCCTCAACTTACGACCACAATTGAGCCCAAAATGTATGTTGCTAAGCAATACATTTAAGTGAGTTTTGCCCCATTTTATGACTTTTAGTTGTTTAAGTGAATCATTGCAGTTGTTATATTAATGACCTGGTTGTTAAGTGAAACTGGGTTTGCTTATCAGAAGATCGCAAAAGGGGATTACATGATCTCGGGACATTGCCAACATCATAAATTTGAACCAATTGCCAAGCATCCAAATCTTGGTCACATGACTATGAAGATGCTGCAATGGTCATAAGTGTGGAAAAATGGTCGTAAGTAGGGGTGAAATCCAGCAGGTTCTGAGAGGTTCTGGAGAACCAGTAGCGGAAATTTTGAGTAGTTCGGAGAACCGACAAATATCACCTCTGGCTGGCCCCATTGGGATGGGAATGGAGATTTTGCAGTATCCTTCCCCTGCCAAGCCCACCAAGCCACAAAAAAAATTGAATTTCATCACTGGTCATAAGTCACTTTTTGCAGTAACTTTGTAACTTTGAACGGTCACTAAATGAATTGTAAGTTGAGGACTGCCTGTATGCTTTTTCACTACAATACTGGAGGACTTGAAAAAAGATTAAAGGATTCTGGATTTAGATTTGCTTCCCAGTCCTGCCATTTACGGTTCATTCATGTTGAACCTAAACTGCGGTGACCTAATTTTGTGTTGCAGTGTTCTACATAATAGCATGGTATGTGGCCTGCTCAGTTACTCAGTTTCATACAGCTACTGGTAGTCATTGGAGTCTGCATCAAAGATATGTAATTTTCATGTGACTGATACTATAAATGGAAACAAGCATACTTGCAAAATACTCTTGTGCCGTATGATAATTATAAAGCTTGCTTAATTATCAACATTCTTGGTAGAATGTGAAGAACTACTACCGGGATATAATTTGCATTAATGTTTTTAAGGTTGTACTATCTATTTACAATATACCAACTGCTACTTTGAAAGGTTTATGAAATCATGGGGCATCATGTGCAGGGGTGGTATTCATTTACCTTCCTACCAGTTCACAAATGCCACCTCCGTGCATGTGCTTAGCCTTCAGTGCATGCGCTTTTGGCTAAAAAAGAGCCTAAATGGGATGCCATAGAGACGGGGGGGGGGGCGTACCTGCAATTTCTGCTACCAGTTTGGGCAAACCAGTCCAAACTGGCAGAATACTACTTCTGATCATGTGACAGCTTTAGCTGTGATAACTTGAAGAGAAAGTTGCTGTGCATGCATAGGCATATTTAAAATCTGACTACAGAATGGAAATTACATACTTCTAAGCCTAATAAACTGTATTTCAAGCATCCTTTCAGTTAATCCACTGATTTATTTATAAATCAGTTTTCATTTCTTTTTTGAATTTATTTTTCTTTTATTTTCAAAACAAACACAACACATAAAATCTTCCTTCTTTACATACTGTAGAAAGTGTATCAGTTGGTTACAAAAGGTTTTCGTGCATCTCTTCCACAGTCATCAAGCGTAATTCATATTAACTCAAGTATTTTAACTCAAATATTTATACATGTTACCCTTATACCTCCATTTATATTTGACTATAATTATTTAAACGTCTATCATAAAATATACCGAAATTTAATACATAACCACATACTGGCATTTCATTTAATATTTCTAAAATCCTCCAATAATACTGAATCCTTATGTCCTATTCTAGCTGAACATCCATAATATTTAATAACAGATTTTTCTAATTCTCCTTTCCAAATCGCTGTTGGCAATTTTCATGTAGTTTCCTTATATTATACTCATATATATGTATATAGGTTATCATCATTATCCCTCCTTTATTTGACTATATCCTGTATCATAACATTTTACCCCTAATAATCAAAACTTAACACTATCTAACTTAATTCTTTTTATTAACTTTTGTATATAATCCAAAAGAATTTCTAATCTTCCTTTCATGGATACAATTCAAAATTCATATCCAATTATTACTTATCATAACACTACACATTGTATACATTATTATCATTATCAATTATTTATTTAACTATATCTATTATCACTAAATTTCACTATGTTTAACTAGTTTTAAGTTATATTCTTCCATCTATCAACCTGTATCTTTCCAATAACAAAACAATCTCATGTTCTGCCATTTGTGGTACCAATCCTCTACTCATCTTCTTGATCAGCTTTGTATGGACTTCTCTTAGCAATTCCTTGCTTATAAGATCTCTCATATAATCTTGATGCCCTCTTTCTGTTTCCTTATTCAGTTTGTCTTTGATTGTCAGCAGTGTTATCAAAACTTTTGCTAGTGGAATTTCTTTAAGTCCATAGGATCTTTAATTTTATCTTCTTCTATATCTTAACCCTTGAAGTAGATTTCCTCTCCATTTAATTCCTCTTTCTGCATTCCATTCTTTCCATTTTCAGGAACAAACCAATTACCATAGATATCAGCAGGTTTAGTCTCTATATTCATTTTCCACTTCGGTGGTTTGAGTTTCTATCACCCCGTTTTGCATTTGATGAACATTTTCATTTTTTTCATCATATTTTCTTGTTATGTGCTCTAGGTATTCCAGTTGTTTCTCTTCTCTATTTAATAATTTCTGTAGTTCTGAAAGTATAACTTGCAAAGTCAAGACCTCTATTTTTCCTTGGAATTGTGTCATTCTGACAAACACAGCTACTCTAGCTTAAAAGATCAACAAAATTAAAGCATAGATTCACAAAGAACGCTGCTCTTCTCTCTGGTCGAACATCAAAGGGACATCTGTGCATTCTTATCAGTGGGTAGCCAAGACAATAAAGCCTTGAGGCACCAAGTCAAAGCAATCCGTGAAAGAAAAGAAAAAAAATGTTCCGTTTTGAATACTCAAAACTCCGATCAACAATACCTCCGCAATAAAAGAGGAAAGCTTTAGTCTGTAAATTACAGAGAGTCACGAGGAGAAGGTAGAAGAAGAAAACTTAATCCATCCATTTCAAAAGGCTTGCATAGATTCGATCCATGTAAATAACATGTAAAAAGTAAGATAAGCACTGTCCAAAACCATTCCAAATTCAATTCTGCTGCTTGATTCTTCTATTCTGTAATTTAAATTGGTTTTTGAATTTTTATAGGCAGTCTCTTTTTTAAAACAATAAAAATTCCTCACCAGCTGGAAGCACTTTCTCTTTCCGTATCCTTCCGTTTTGGGCCGTCCCGACTTTGTCAGCCTTTGGCTGGATTTTTTGTCACTGGCTTGAAGAACTTCTCTTGCTTCTTTCGAGGATTTTGCAATAGCCCCGAGATCAGCAAGACGTATTCTTCCTGTTCACCGTCTCTTTGGGACGGTTTAGGTCCGTTTGGACCACCCAGTGGCAAAAGAATTGGCTGTGGTCTCAGAGCATTGAGACCACACAACCATCTTGTCGCAACATTGGCTCCTCCCCCCCAGTTTACATTTCTTTAGGACTTTCATTTGAGCTTAATAACATATTGTTGTTAGTTGTGAAGTCGTGTCTAACTCATTGCAACCCCATGGACAACATTCCTCCAGGCAGTGCCTTTTGGTACTGTCCATGGGGTTTTCATGGCAAAGATCCTGGAGTGGGTTGCCATTTCCAGTGGATCATATTTTGTCAGAGCTCTCTGCTATGATCTGTCCGTCTTAGATGGCCCTGCACAGCATAGCTCATAGCTTCATTGAGTTATGCAAGCCCCTTTGCCACGACAAGTCACAGCTATAATCCATGATGGGGTTAATAGCAGAAGCATCAGAAAATTTACACCACTCTAAAATAAGGCTGAGCATCCACAGTGCGTTGCCTGTGGCTTCCATTAATCTATTTGCAGTCCATCACCACCCTAAAATTATGTTACTGAAATACAGTAGCAAAATGATTGACTTACATCATTTTAAAGGAGACAATAGGAACAGTTTATCATGAAAAGCCTTCTTCTTTTCTTACCCTTAAACTCAAATCAGCCTGTTTATGGAGATTCTCAATTAGGTCATAGTTATCCCAAAGGTGCTTTTTCCAAAAGGCAACTGGACTTTCTTGTTTTTTCTTTGAAAATGTTTCACTTCTCATCCACAAAGCTTCAGTTCAATTCAATTTTGGAAAAGCACCTTTGGTCATTTATGTCCTCAAATTGTCAAATTCCATGCACTAGGTATATAATTCAAAAGAAAATTATCCTCTGAAAAGTTTAGTACTTGTCACACAATCATATACAATGCACTACTGTCTCCCAAAACTTGGTAAGTATGAGTAAGTTTTATCTTAATTATACATAGGCAGTACCACTTTTTAACTTTTGTTATTATTCCAAATAATTTGTTATTAAAAATTCATTTGTGAGTCTCCTTCCTGCAATGTAGATCGATACTTGGATTTTCAAATTGAATTGAATGCGAGAAATAATTTAGTGAGTTAAAATGTGTAAGTAGTGCTCCTATTATTTCCACATCTTTTTTTAAGTGGTGGAATTAACTTAGTTATTACCTTTAAGACAAATGCATTAAATCCGTATGTGTCAATAACATGATAACACATTTTTGTACACAGAAATATATCATCTTCTTCCAGACCCAGATCCTGCTGTTGAAACTTACAGTGGTAGAGTACTGGACATCATGTATTTCAAAATTTTCACCCCTATTTTTTTCTCTAAATACTCATGTTGTACAATGCTGAGTTATAGAACTAATTTTAAATATGTATTTTTTAAAAACTAATTGGAATTTTATTTTGAATAAGCAATTTGAAGGTATAGAAGAATTTTGAGTTCAGAGATATATTTAACCCAAGATGATTAAACTCTATTTTTGTCCATGACTTTGTGTTTACAATCGGTAGAAGTATTTTTTTTTTATCTGGTTATTAAATGTAAAAAAAGGAATGTTAAGAATTTAATATTAAATCAAGCCTGTTAGAATTATGGTAAATTTGAAAGAAAGTATGATAGTCATATCGGGCTTTCTGTTCTTTAAATAGGACAATTACCTATATTCTAAACTCATTCTAGGATTATCTGCTTTCATTTACAAGTCACAGTTATGGCCATTATTTAAACCATCAGCAAAAGAAAACCCTTTAAGTTTCTAAAAGAGTCATCTCTTCACTTAACCAGTCTGCACAGACAAGACACCCACTTTTCAATATCCCATAATTTCATATTTTTTTCTGGCTTTATGACTTTAATAAATAATTTGTTTGATTTGAACATTGCTGTTTGGCTGAAAAACCAAACAGATCAAATCACTTTATTCTCCATGGCACCTGAGAGGAAGACAAGGAGCAATGGGTGAAAGTTTGTCAGAGGACAAGCCTGGAAATAAGTAGGAATTTCCTGACAAAATAATTAATCAGCTTGCTTCCCAGAATTGTGGGTGCTCCATTGCAGGAAGTTTTGAAGAAAAGATTGGATAACCATTTGTCTAGGATGGTATAAGGATTCCTGCTGTGGACAGGTGGTTGGACTAGAAGACCCCCCCCCCCCCAAGGTCCTTCCAGCCTTATGATTCTATAGAATTTAGGCACTTGGTGATTATATGACTTTAAGAAAAGTAAAGACTTTATTGCAGGTAAAGACTAATTCAGGACTTTATCGAGAGGGAGACATTAGATTCCTTCTTTCCTGGTAAATTTTTCATATACACTTTCCCCCTTGGTATCGGCGTTCCCCCCTGCCCCCAACGGAATCAATTTTTCATATACACTTTCCCCCTTGGTATCGGCGTTCCCCCCTGCCCCCAAGAACAGTGTCAATAATAAAACCCCAGCACATTAAAACCTCCTTCACTCTTTCAATCAACTCTTTCTCACCTGGTCTAGAACACCTGCAATTGTCATTGACTTTAACAAAGCTTTCACTCAATTGATCAAAAACATGCTTGACAGCAAAGATAATTGAAATTCTCTTGGTGGTTTTTTATCTTTTTTATTTTTTGGAAATACAGTGGTGCCTTGGTACTCAACTGCTTTGAAACTATCAAATTTGGTACCCAATGCATTTAAAAGTGAAAATTTTATCCCAGTACTCATCATTTGTTTGGTACTCAATGCACAGGCTAGAACTTGTAATTGTTGGCTGCCTTGTGACTCACTACATTATTCCTTATGGGAAAAATATGCTTGGTACACATCATTTTTGGTATTCATTGCGCCTCCTGGAACCAATTAACAATGAGTACCAAGGTACCACTGTATTGTTATATCACTAAGAATTGAGGCTATATTATCGTAAGCCTCCCTTACATGCTTTAAAAAGGAGAAATCATTTTAGTGGTTCTCAATGTCTATACGGCAATGAACATTTTCTTTGTTAAATCTGCCACTGTTCTTTCTTAGAAAAATAACAGCATCCTTTATTGTTGTTATTATTTCCCACCATTTTTGTATATAAACAAGGCAGTGAACAAACCCAATATTCCTACCTCTGTTTTCCTCACAACTCCCTGAACTCAAAAAGTGCCCTTAAAATAATTAGTCAATATCTCCTAGTATTTTCTAATTGGATTTCAAATGACATAAATTATAGTTTTTCTTCTCTAAGTCATCCCATTAATAGTATTTATATTTCTATGTGTTGTCAAATATGCAGTTACACATTTTTTTGAAATTGGCATGATTTGCAAAAAAAACCATACAGATTCACTGTATTGTCTTATTATTTTAGACTAATATTAATATTCCATCTTATTAACTCAACATTGTATACAGAGTACTCTTTTTCACATTTTGTCAATTAGTGTTTATTATTTAACAAAATTCTATATTATTTTTTCGTTTCAAATTAGCCAGTAAACACTTTAATGAGGCATTTGGGGTTTGGTATTAAGCAACTTTGGTATGCTATCATGTTGTTAAAGTCGTAATTGTATTATCTGCAACAAATACAACAATAATTCTTTTTCAATAATTAAACTAATTTAGTAAATTCAAGATGGAGGCGCTTTCCTACTGATTATGCTTCCACCTCAGAAGATGAATTTGGATCAAACCGTAATTCTCCTAAACATGCCCGTCTACGTACTTCTCCAGCCCTGAAAACTACTCGAGTGCAGAACATTGGAACACCAGTACAAAGTAGCAATGCCATGAAGCATAGGATAAAAGAACAGGAGGACTACATTCGTGATTGGACTGCTCATCGAGAAGAAATAGCAAGGTTGGCTTTCCAAGAAATAATAACTCTGTGAAAAGTCATTAGACATTAATTATAGTTTCAAAATTTTGGCACCATCAGGATATAATCAGCAGTGTCTGAAGCAAATCACAGAGATGCCAAAAAATGGCAACATGTTAGCTGCAAATGATTACTTGTGTCCTGAAATCTAATGCAATTACATAAGTTGTGACATTTACATGACATCATTGTGTACAAGTTGTTGTCTTCCGCATCCTCCACAACCCTCTACGAGGAATAATACAGAAAACTCTCAATTTAGTTACATGGAAAGATAATGATTATGTAACTGGTTTGTGGATGCAACGTGATGGTGTGAATTGATTTAAAATCTATATTGGGCCTTGAGTGGTTTTCTGAGAATTTCCACCACAAAAGAGGATCAGGACCAAATGAAAAGTAAATGTGATTTCCTTAAAAAGTGAAACAATTTATGCTGATTTAGCATTGCATAGATTCATCAGCAAAATGATGGTGACTATAAAGGACAGTGGGTGGGCTTCATATCTCCCAAATAAATAACCCCTAACTTGCAATGTCTCTCTTGCAGCCTTAGCAAAGCAAACTTTGTGGGTGTCCTGTCTGATTAAAAAAAAATTAAATCACCAATCAACCTATGCATTTAGGACAACCATTTCATCCTTTAGAACATCTCAAGTTTAAAAATTGAGATTCCTTTTCAGTTTTGCGGGAAATTATAAAACAAAATGGATGCCTTAGCAGCATCCTTAACCTCATCCGTCTACTTCAAAAATACACCACCAACTCTGGTGGCACTATGGTGTTCCTTGCCCTACCTTCTCCTCCTCTTAAAGCAGGGGTGTCAAACTTGCAGACCATGGGCTAGATGCACCACATACACCCCGGCTCTGCAAAGGCAAAAAATGTTGCAATAGGTCGCAATACGTCATGGGGCATGATCAAGTTTGACATCCATGCCTTAAAGTGTGAGGTACTCAGACCAAGAATGATCCTCAACTCTGGGTTAAATGACTGGTTTGTTGTGTATGAATAGCTCTGCATAGTATTCAAAAATTCAATTGAGAATGGCTTCTCTAATCCCCTTGCATAAGAACACAAATAGTTGATAGATCAGTCAACACATCACAATAATTATTTCAGATTTTTTTCAATTATCTTGCATGACAAGCAATTGGAATGTTTTCTATTCTCAACCAAACTTGTTATTCATTAAAATGCATATTAATTAGTTTTAATGTAATATGTTAGTTTAAATCTTAAAATACCATTTTCATAAGCAAAACACACATCAGAAAATATAACATTTTCTATGCTTCATGAAAGCTTTGTATGTTTATGGACACTTGTAACAGGAACAAAGCAGCAAATACCCAACTTTTTTTTCTTCTGGCCATACCAGAGTAAAGACAAAATGTGTATTATTTAATATACTCACATTTGATCTTTGTGGAACCCAGTTTTTAAAACAGAGAATAGCTTACGCAGAATACATATGCATACAAAATTAAATCATGTCAGTTTTTCTCCAAGACCATGTTTTATAACTATTTAATAAACAAAAGACAGACAGATTGACCATGTGCAATGAGGGACTTGTTAAATTTAAGGAGAGGGAGACAAAGAGGAAAAAGGATCTAATAAAAATGAGCAAAATTAACAATGATATTGGGAATGGAAAAAGCATGGACACAGAGCCCTCAATTGTACCGAGATAGGATTATGATAAAATATGTATATGCAAAAATATTTTCCTGGAGTATTCAGTTAGTTCCTCCTGCTAACAGAATGGTTTTCATCAATGGAAAAGGATGATAGTGATTTCCTCTGCAGCTCCATTCCCTTTTAAATACTTCAAAAGTTGGAGGACCCTGTAGTTCAAATTTGAGGAGCAAAGGACTTTGAAGGAAAAAGTAGAGCATAGAATCGCATTATGCAAATATATTTTCCCATGAGATATTTGATTTCAGTCTTTCTACTGAAAAAATCTAATTAAAAATCTTGGTTAATAAGGTTAGAAAATACAAGATAGTCGTGGTGGAAATATATCCACGTATGCCCGTGTACTTACAAATGTAAAGCAGCATAATGGATTCTGGCTCAAAAATGGTTGAGGTAGATTTATACAATGGTAGTTGAAGAAAGATAAAAATTTTCATAAAGCACTTTTACAATGCAACTAATTTTGTGGAATCATTAGAAAAGAAAAACTAAGAAAATGCTTCATGTTTCCAATGGTCTCAACTAGAAGCTCTGATATTGATCAGTTCCCCTACTTTGTACTGCTAATGCTACTTTAATAATCAACAGGATCAGTCAAGATTTGGCTCTCATTGCCCGGGAAATCAATGATGTAGCAGGAGAGATCGATTCAGTGACTTCATCAGGCACTGCTCCTAGTACCACAGTAAGCACTGCTGCCACCACCCCTGGCTCTGCCATAGACACTAGAGAAGAGGTAGGAGATCTTCATGGAGAAATGCATAAGGTTCTTTCTTTTCTTTATTTCTTTTGTTTTACTCTTTTGACATGCTTTTGATTACGTCCACTCTTGTGTGCATGAAGCTCAGCATTCTCTTTCTTTAATTTTGAAGTTAGATGAGCAATGATTGAAAATTAATTCCAGTAGTTAATGAGCAGCTCTCTTCCTATGGTCAGTGCAGAAAACAGTTGTGCTTTGAACACACTTCCATGTTGTTGTTTTGTAATAACATCATTGTATTGTTTTTCATCCTAGGCACAGATACAAACAGCTGTGCCTATGTATTCCCTAGTGAAAAAGAATCCTTAAGCATATGTCAATGCCAGATAGTACAAAATGTTATCTGTGAAATAAATAAATGTATGCATGATTAGTGGTCTTAAAATGGCTTTGCATTTCATTAATCTTTGCTTCTCAATAGTCTGTAGTCAGCCAGTGAATTAAATCTCTCCCAATACATAATAAACAGATAAATTGACATACCTTCAGAATCAGCAACTAAATTAAATCGCTTTCAGTACATAATAATCAATCTAAACAGACATACTTTCATAGCCATAATGGTTAAAGTGTTAGAGCAGGACCTGGAAAACCCAGACTAAAGTTTATGCGTAGCCATAGAAAACTCACTTGGTGCCTTTGGCCTACTCACTGTGTCTCATACCAACCTAGCTCAGGCTTATAAAATGAAGGGTGATCCCTATGTAAGCTCTGGGATGGAAGGGAATATCAATCTAACAAAATAGCACAAATAATAAAATATAAAATTCAGATTTTGGCTTTCTCTGATCTATTTCTGTATACCTCTATGTCTTTCATTCTCAGATCACTGTTGCAAACTTTAACTAGTAATTAAAATTATATAAATTAGATCAATTTTATAACTAGAATGTTTCTGAATTAATTTGTTTTGTTCTCAGAGTTGGCTTGGTATGCATAGTTTTAATAGCTGGGCAATAGTAAACACTATGTTTTTCTAGGGAGTGTGTAATCATTCTTTAATATAGTCAATTCAGTTCATCTTTTAATAATCAAAGAGAATCCCTCAAAATTGATTGCATAAACTAAGTTATAATAACACCAGCTACATTTACACTGAAAAAATAATTCTTGAATATGAGATTTTTTTTTTCATTTTAAGAGATGAAAAAGATTTTCTAAAAAAAAAAACTAACTCAAGCTATTGTTCTCATATTTGCTTTGGCAGTGCTATTAGAGGGCCCAAAGGTGACATATACAACCTGAGGAAAGAATACTTTCAATTTCAAATTTTGTATATGTCTTAACTGTGGTGGTGCAAATGTCCATATTCTGGTTCCAAAATACACCCATCATCTCCAAGGTTAATGTGTCTCTTCCCTGAGGCTAATATTCCATTACAGCAAACAATATACGGAACTCTAGATTCAGAGAGTATCTAGTCTCAGAGGTCTAATTCCAAAATGAGTCTTTTTTAGGATCAGGTTGTACCTGGCATGCTGCAGAAGATTTGCTTCCAAAAAAGAGAAGAATTGCTCCTAGAAGGGCTGGGGACTTTAGAATTTTCTAGCCCTGGAACATGGAGATTCTTGTCTTTTTGCTCAACTAATTCATAATGTTTTATCATTTAAACAGGCTACTCTCTATATACAGTGAATCAATAGACACAGATCTGAAATCAGAAACAGCAAGGGACACTTCAACATTTCAGAAGATTGTGTTACAGGTTTTAAGGTGGCCATTCTTAAATAAGAAACTTCAGAGAGAGACTTCAGCAAAAGCACTGACTGGAGCATAGGGCATTAAATTCCAGAAACATAATCTAGTTGAAATAATCCTACAGTAGAAAATATTGCCAAACCTGACTATTTCTCTCCATCAACTTGTGTTGTCTCCTTTTATTTATTTCAATAGCTTGTACGTGACCTGGTTAACATCATGTTCTGTGTACATTTTTGCAAAATGAGTATAACAAAGACACATAACATCATGTATTCAGTGTGATTTTACTAAGTTTGTGTTGGTTTCTTTCTCTTTCCCCTAAACAGGTGTACTAAGCATCTGCTAATATAAATGTGCATTTTTCTCTAAGATAGATAATGTTGATTTACATTTTTTTAAAAATACATGTAAAGCCCCTTCTTATGTTAGCAGTAAACTGCAATCTATAGTGTAGAATATATAAATAGTGTTATACCCAGCATTGTTCAATATATAAATAAGTATGTATTTCTGTACCTCAACACTAAAATAATGGACAATCAATCTTTTGGTAACATTAATGAAATATTTTATTTTTAGTACATAATAAATTAAATATTCAAATCATTTGGGTGTTTATGTTTCTCTGTAGCAAGATCATAATAAATGGGCCTCCGAATACATCTAATCAGTCAGCTTTATAAGATAAGGCTTTGTTATCAATTATATATATTTGAATATATTTTTCAGCTCGTTGACCGTGTGTTTGATGAAAGTCTAAACTTCAGGAAGATTCCTCCAGTGGTAAATGCTAAAACTCCAGATGGAAATATTCGGCCAAATGATCCCAAACCACAGACAACAGATGTACCTGAACCCCCCACAATTACACGTCGCCGAACCTGGAGCAGAGATGAAGTAAGGATTCATATTTTATGTAACGAACTGAACAAAAATTGCACAGAATTGCTAATTCTCCTGTGTGCTGCTCCGGGAATCCAATCATGGGTTAACTTAGCCCTCTAGCCTTGAGACTGAGTATGCAAATTTCAAAGTCACGCCTCCTCTGACTGGACTTCTGTTTCCCTTCAGTTTTCTCTTACTCAGTCAAGCCTACGAGACCTACTTTCAATTCTCTCTTGACTAATTGATAATTTCTCAGGATTAATACTGGATTTCCTTGGTTTTCATTATGGATTTCTTGCTGGTTGGAGGTAAAGCGGCAGTTTTCTGCCAGCCGATTCCTCTCTCACTACTCCCTTTGCAGGGATATCGGATTACTGCAGCTGGAGCGTGGGGCGATCTTGCCGTTTCCAAATGGCTTCTCCGCCTGTCCTCCCTTTAAGTTCGGCGCGCAGGGAAGCTGAGTCTCTCCAGCGCCGCCTCCCACACCGGATAGCACCCGCCTACGGGCGCGGTCAGATCCGAAGCTGTGGCTTATCGGGGCTGTTCCTCTCCTCCTCCCTGCCTCCCTCCCTTCTGCCCTCGCTGGAGCGGCTGCCGGAGGATTGCATGGATCGGCTGTTTGGGATTTCTCCCTGCCGTTTCCTTTAAATTTCGCGCCTTTGATGCCGGCTGCCTTATTTGGAAGCAACTTCACGCATGCGTGATAATGTCTGGGGATGAGAAGGCAGAATTTATTCGCGCGCTTGAGTCTGCGCGCTGCTTTCGCCCCTCCCTTTTCCCTCACTCGAGGTTGCTGACTCAGGAAGGAGGTCGCTTCTCTCTTTGTCTCTGCTTCCACGTGGCGTTCTTGGCGAGTGCCTTACAATTGCATTCCTTTGTTTCGCTGATTGAGCTCTTTCAAATTCATACCATGGCTGATCAATCGGTAGTGCAAGGTACTGTCGGGCCAGTTTCTGAGCCCCGTTCCCCTGGCAAGGGGGGGAATAACCCTGGGCCTAGCAAGGCCACGACCAGGGCTTCCAGTAGCAGGCCTCGAGCCTCATCTACTGTTCGGGATAAGTCGCACAAGCGCAAAGATAAGGCCAAGGCTCCCCCCAAGGCATCTGGGGCTCCCATTTGTTCCCCTCCGGTTCTGATTCAGCAGCCTGTTTCTCCGGTGCGAGTCGTTGAGCAGGGTTGGTCCCCTGATATTCAGCTTCCCCAGGCCCCTCTTCCTGAGGTAGGGGTTTTCGGGCCTCAATCTCCCCCAATTATTTCTGAGGCTAGTGGGGCTTCTCTTCGTTCGCCTCCACGTGCTGGGCCTTCCGCCACATTCACCCCCACAGCTGCAGGCCTCAGGCCTCTGGAGGGCCAGGATTTGGGCCTTCCTGCTGATTTTTACAGCATGATCTCAGAGGCTATTTCCAAAGGGGTGGATACAGAATTAATGCGTAGATCCCAGGCCTCCAGGCCTACTCTGGCCTACTCGGGCCTAGCTCCTCAGGCACTGCAAGGGGATTCTTCCATCCTGCAAACGGATCCTCCTTCCCCTTTACCCTCAGTGTTTAGTGCACAATCTCCTTTAGTGGAGGAAGGTGAAATCCCGGATAGGGATTTTTCTGGTGATGAGGGCCTACCTATGGATCAGCCTACTGCCCCTGGGCTCTTCAGGCACACTCTTTTCAAGTCTCTGCTGTATAAGGCCAAGACTACCGCCCACATAGGGGAGGCGGTTTCTGGAGAAAGTGCTGCTGTGGGCCTGGATGCCACCGAGCGGCTCTTTCCTGAGCAGGTGGCCTTGCAGGATTTTATCCCATCTCCCAAGCTTTTTCTTGATTTAATCCAGAAGCAGTGGGATGAGCCGACCGCAGTTAAGCCTCCAGGGTCTGGAGATAGGAAGCTTTACACATCTTCCCCAGAGTTGGAAGCACTCCTCCAGTTTCCCACGGTGGATGCTCCCATTGCTGCTCTTGCTTCACCGGCGTTAATTCCTTCTGAAATTTCAGAAGGATTGAAGGCCGAGGACCGCAAGGCCGAATCGGTCATTCGTAAAACTCATCAGGCAGCAGCGTGGGCCTTGCGTTCCGCTACTGCAGCTTCCTTCTTTAATAGGACTTCCTTAGTTTGGCTGAGACAACTACAGGAAAGGCTGGACCCAGAGGAACTGCGCCTCCATCAGGATGTCACCAAGCTGATAGCGGCCCTAGAGTATTCTGCAGATGCCACCCTTAGCGCGGCAAAATTTGCATCCCGAGCCGTGGTTTCCAATGTGGCCTCTCTCCCGTGGCCAGGACCGAGCTGGGGCCAGAGACAGGGGGCGCAGCAGGGTCAGGCGCAGAGTAGACGGTCCTCCCGAGGAGCGGGCAACCGTTCCTTTCGTAGATACCGCTGACTCGCAGGAGGTAGGGGCCATAGGAGGACGTCTCTTGGCCTTCGCCCACCAATGGGCGGAGCTCACATCAGACGCCTGGGCCCTTCAAGTGGTGAGCTTGGGTCTCACTCTAGAATTTCTATCCATCCCCCCGAGGAGGTTCATCAGGTGCCCTGTGCCCAGGTGCCCGTCGAAACGGCGCCTTATGGACGCCGAGATATTCCATCTTCTCACCATCAGGGCCATAGAACAAGTACTCAAGGGGCAGGAAGGCCTAGGGTTTTATTCCATCTTGTTCCTGGTACCAAAGAACTCCGGGGGATGGAGGGCAATCCTAGATTTGAAACAGCTCAATCAGCATATCAAATACCAAAAATTCAAAATGCAGTCTCTAAAGAGCATATTGGCTTCCATCCGCCAAGGCGACATGATGACTTCTATAGACATCAAAGAAGCGTACCTCCATGTGCCCATTCATCCGGCACATCGGAAGTTCCTGCGGTTTCACTTCAACGGCCGCCATTATCAATAC
Source organism: Thamnophis elegans (assembly GCF_009769535.1). Classification (NCBI taxonomy): domain Eukaryota; kingdom Metazoa; phylum Chordata; class Lepidosauria; order Squamata; family Natricidae; genus Thamnophis; species Thamnophis elegans. Next base: position 70,845,635 of record NC_045544.1, on the reverse strand, counting down.
CGGGCCTTGCCATTCGGCCTCTCCTCGGCCCCGCACACGTTCACCAAACTTCTGGCAGTGTTGGCAGCTTCCCTTCGCTCAATTCCAATACGCATCAATTGTTATTTAGACGACGTGTTGGTGTTGTCGCCCTCTCGAGATCAGGCTCTCCGAGACCTACAGGTCACGATGGACTCATTGCGAAACCATGGGTTTGTCCTCAACCTGCCCAAGAGCCATCTGCGTCCAACCACGTCCCTCCTTCATCTGGGAACCACCATCAACTCGATGTCGTGCGAGGTTTTCCTGTCCCCGGAAAGGAGGCAGAGCATATACCATCTGGCGCATCATGTGCTATCTCAACGGCGAGTACCACTGCTGTCGCTGTCCAAACTGCTAGGAAAGATGATCTCCTGCATCGGTGTGGTGCCCTGGGCCAGGTTCCATGCGCGCCCTCTCCAGTGGTTTCTGCTGCCCTTCCAGAGAGCGCATACCAGTCATTCCCACATCAAGGTGCAGCTTCCGGGCAAGGCCAGGTGGTCTCTGCATTGGTGGATGTCGTCCAGGCTCCTCCGGGGATGTCCATTCAAGGAGCCGGACCGCATTCAAGTTATAACGGACGCCAGTTTATTTGGATGGGGGGCCCATGCCCTGGACAGAGTGGCCCAAGGTCGCTGGTCAGATCAGGAGCTGACGAACAGCATAAACTGGCTGGAGTTGCGGGCCATCCGTCTAGCTCTCCTGGAGTTTTGGGACATTGTATCTCATTGCCATGTGTTAATTTTGACCGACAATGTGGCCTCCAAGGCCCACATCAACCGCCAAGGGGGAACACAGTCCAGAGCTCTGATGCTGGAAGCGGAAAGGTTGTTCCATTGGGCGGAGCCCAGACTCTCATCGATTCGGGCGGAGCACATCTCGGGCGAAGCCAACACTCAGGCGGACTGGCTGAGCAGAGCGACTGTGGATCAGGGGGAGTGGCAGCTCCACCCCATTCTCTTCCAGGAACTCTCTCGCCGCTTCGGCCTACCCGAGGTGGATCTGTTTGCTCACCCGCACAACGCGCAGCTTCCCCAGTTTTACTCCCGATACCAGACTCCGGGGGCGGAGGGAGTAGACGCTCTACGCAGTCGGTGGCCGGCCGGCCTTCTTTATGCCTTTCCTCCTCTCCCGATCCTTCCGTCGGTCATTCAGAAGATCTTGGCGGAACAGGCGGAAGTACTGCTGGTCGCTCCGATGTGGCCCAGACGTCCCTGGTACGCAGACCTCGTCCATCTGTCCGTTTCGCGTCCTTGGAGGATTCCGGACGACCGAATTCAGCTCAACCAAGGGGCTCTCCTGCACCCGAGCCCTCAGCTGTTGCAGTTAGCCGTGTGGCACGTGAGCGGGCGATGCTAGCGGCCCTTCACTATTTGGATGAAGTCATTTCTACCATTCAAGCGGCCCGTCGCCCGTCAACTACCCGTATTTACGAGGCTACCTGGCAGGCCTTCTGTCGGTGGTGCCGGCGCACCGGGGTCGATCCCATCAAGGCCTCGGTGCCCCAAGTTCTGGATTTCTTGCAGTCCGGCCTCAACAAAGGGTTGGCGCCAAACACGCTTCACCGTCAGGTCACAGCCTTGTCGACGGTGGTCGGGGGTGGCCAAGGCCGCTCCTTATCTCAGCACTCACGGGTTCGGACCTTCCTTAAGGGTGCTTCCAACTTACGACCGCCGACGGTACACCGTTATCCCACATGGGATTTGACCTTGGTTCTCAGGGCCTTAACAGCTGCCCTCTTTGAACCTCTCCATTCCATCAGCCACCGATTAGTGACGCTCAAGACGGCTTTTCTGGTGGCCATAACATCGGCCAGGAGGGTGTCAGAGCTAGCAGCCCTTTCTGTTCGTGCGGATCTTTGCATCTTCCACCCGAACAAGGTGGTGCTTCGTTTGGATCCGACCTTTCTTCCGAAGATAAACTCGTTGTTTCACAGGACTCAGGAACTTGTCCTGCCGGACTTTTGTCCTCACCCGTCTCATCCGCAGGAACGCCAGTGGCACCATCTGGATGTTCGCAGGGCTCTTCGTCGCTATGTGAAACGCACTGCGTCGTTCCGAAGATCAGAGGCTCTGTTCGTCTCCTTCCAGCCGTTCGTCTCCTTCCAGCCGTCTTCAATGGGACAGAAGGTGTCCTCCCACACCATCGGCCGATGGTTGAAAGCTTGCATTGCGTTGGCATATGACACCCACTCCAGACCGGTTCCAAGGCGGCCACCACAGCGGCCTGGGCGACGCAAGCGTCTGTAGAAGAGATTTGCAGGGCGGCCACCTGGGCGTCGCCCTCACCTTTTATTCGCCGCTACAAGATTGATGTCTTTGCCTCGGCTGAGGCGTCCTTTGGGCGGAGAGTGTTGCAAAGGGTCCTTCCGTCTGCGGAGGAGCCTGACCAGCCTAGCTCCCGCCCTGGGACTTAATTGCTTTGGCATATCCCATGATTGGATTCCCGGAGCAGCACACAGGAGAATGACCGTTGTCTTACCTGAACGGTCCTTCTATGGGTGCTGCGAAGGGAATCCAAACCCGCCCGCAGTTTCGGCTGGTCAGGGCTCCATTTTGATCGTGACTCTGACTTTCTTATTTCTGACTGGACTCGACTAGGTAGTGCCGGATGGCCTGCGGCTTGATTGACAATTGACATATTGTTCCTTCAGTGGACTTCGTACGAGAAACTGAAGGGAAACGGAAATCCAGTCAGAGGAGGCGTGACTTTGAAATTTGCATACTCAGTCTCAAGGCTAGAGGGCTAAGTTAACCCATGATTGGAGTCCCTTCGCAGCACCCATAGAAGGACCGTTCAGGTAAGACAACGGTCATTTTCAGCTTTCAGTGCTAAAACCACATAGAGTGAACTGTCATTTTTAGGCAGGACATCAGATAAGAAAATTCCATTTTGCATCTCAATGCTTTTCTTGTTCCATAGGCAGCTTTACTTTTGATTGGGGGCAGGAGGTATGGGTTAACAAACAAAGGGTAGAAAGTAGAAGTTCTACATTTTACATTGCGCTGGTTGTTGATCACATAAGAGAATGCGGGTGATCCTCAAGTTACAACCACAATTGAGCCCAAAATTTCTATTGCCAAGCAGGATAGTTGTTAAATGAGTTTTGCCCAATTTTATAACCTTCTTTACCACAGTCGTTAAGTGAATCACTGCAGTTGTTAAGTTAGTAACATGGTTGTTAAGTGAAGCTAGCTTCTCCATCGACTTTGTTTGCCAAAAGGTCGCAAGAAGTGATCACATGATCTTGGGACACAGCAATGGTCATAAATATGAACCAGTTGCCAAGCATTCAAATTTTGAACACCTGACCACAGGGGTGCTGCAATTGTCGTAAGTGTGGAAAACAGTCATAAATCATTTTTCCAGTGCTGTTGTAACTTTGAATGGTCACTAAACAAATAGTTTTAAGTCAAGGACTACCTGTACAGTTCTTCCATATTTAGAGCCACTGGGTTCTTTAATGCTTAATTAAGGATGTTTATTTCTGTAGAATAGATTCCTTCTTAAATTATAATTACATTTTCTTGACTTGTAAGTTTTCCATCCCCAAACTTTACAAACTAATATAACACAATATTAGCAAGAAATATATAAAATAATAATGAAACTCTTTGCTATTTGAGTGTAGTTAGGTTGAAGTTATTTTACATTAGGCATATGCAAGATCAAATATATTTTGCATTCTGCAAACATTCCAGAGAATTCCAGAACATTCCATTCCTCCTTCAAATAATTGTTGTGGGATTGATCCAACAGCTAATATTTGAATACCTCAGAAGCAGTTTATAGCATGTTCAATGTGGCATTCTGAGTTAAATAGGCCTGTATAAGAACTGGACTGTTTAAAGGATTATCTTTCTATTTCTGCATTAATTCATAGAGTGGGAAAAGGTTTAAAAGATATATTTTGGGCCTCAATTTAATGCTTATCTAAGTCAGAGATCATCTTGGTCTCACATCCCATCTAAGTAAAATTATATGACAAAAATGACTTTGAGCATGATGTGGAAAAGTGAATTAGGATACTTGGTTTTGCTTTTTGTAAGAATAGTCTTTATTACATCGATTTTCTAAACTTTTCAGGTTATGGGAGATACCTTGCTGTTGTCCTCAGTCTTCCAGTTTTCTCGGAAGATTCGGCAATCTATAGATAAAACAGCTGGTAAAATAAGGTACTCTATTTTCTTTATCCAAAATATTCTTTCAAAAACTATTAAAATTCTTATATTTACTATGGCAGTGCAAATCCTTTGAAAGAGCTGTAGAATATATTGCATGACTTGATATACTGATAAAAATATTTCTAGAATAACACTTCTTTTTCTACGCACATGTCATGACTATTTCTTCATAATAATATTCTATTGTAACTTGTATATTTATCTTTCTACACAGGAATTTATCTGAATAAAAATATTTTTTCCTAAAAATAGAAAAATTGTTACTCTTTCAAAATACATTAATTCAGTCAATTATATGACCCTAAAAGATAGGAGAGTTATGAAATGTTCATATTATTGATGTGGGAATAAGACCAAGAAAATATAAGTTAGTTTTAGTTCATTCTGAATCTGAATAGATTTCATTTAGATAAGAATTAAGAATCCATCCAATTTCTGTATTTTATCCATGCATCAGATAATTATATCTGATATAACAGATATTACAGGGACTGCTAGATCAGCAGTTCAGCAGTTCAAATCTCACCGGCTCAGGGTTGACTCAGCCTTCCATCCTTCCGAGGTGGGTAAAATGAGGACCCAGATTGTGGGGGCGATATGCTGACTCTGTAAACCGCTTAGAGAGGGCTGAAAGCTCTATGAAGCGGTATATAAGTCTAACTGCTATTGCTATTGCTATATGACGTAGAAGAGTTAGAATATTGTTGTATTTGAATGTTATTTAAAAGCTTTCATTCTGTAAATGTTTTTCTGTTTTATAATATGCTATCTATTCTAAGATTTTTTAATATTACTTATTTTTATTCTTAGTATGCAGTCATTAAAAACTGAGAATGGTAACTATTGTTGGCCATTGCATATAAATAACAATTCAAGGCAAATTGCTAATTATGAGCACACAGGGCTTGATTATTCCTAGCATGTAAATTAGAATCAGTAATGAACCTTGTTTGATCCTTGGGTATAATTTAAAATGATTGTTGGTTTTCCTGAACCTTTAATTATTTTTGTATGTTTATGATACGTTTACCATTGTATTTTGTCAGTTGTCCAGAGTCATAACATATTGGGGCAGTTCATAAATTTCATAGATAAATAAGCATGAAAATATAGAATTCCTGCAATTCTGCAGATTTTTCCTGAATATGCAGGTATTAAGAGAATTAGCAATATTTTCTAGAAACAATGGAATAGCTACTTTCCCCATATATTCATTCTTCCTATACAACTACATGGGTAAAATTAAACTTGTATACCACACAACTTTCTAGGAAAGTCACAACAATCAAGGAATTAGAGCATTAGCTTGTCAGTCAAATGCAGCCTACAGAGGTAAGCCCTTAGATATGACTAAATCTAAGTAGTCATATACTTTGATTTGTTCTTCACAGAAACATCAATGTAAAACTGTTCATCTCTGAAACAACATTTTTTAACTGTTGTCTAGTTGACATGGGAAATGAAAGTCTAGAGTTGCACTTTAAGTCTAATAACTAACTACATGTAAAGTAGTGGCAATAACTAACCTATTCAGTGATTTAACTATTAGACACTGACTCTGTTTAGACATAATACTATCTGATAAATAGAGATTAGGAATAATCCATGTGCCAGAATAGAGCTTCTTTCAAATTATACAAAACCTTCTTGATATTTTCAAGTTCCCTCCAAACCAGAAATCAAAACTTCTGTTTGGTTACATGTTGCAGACTTACAATGCCTGCCATAATAGAAATATTTGATACCGAATGGTAAAATAGGTATAATCGTTTTGGCTTACATGAAGTTTATATACTTGGAGTTGTAACCATTTAAAAACATTTAATGTAGAATTTAATTTAATTCATTAACTTGTAGAAGAGGGTATGTTTTCAGCAAATTAGCTTTCATCTGAGGAAATGTGTCTGTAAGTTGAAATATTTTGAGGTTTGGAAGAAAACATTGGTTTATTGCATTAATATGCATGTACATATTAGCACAAATACCTGGACTTCTGAAAATAAGCAGATATTCAGAGACTGCTGTTAGTCAATGGAATGGCAATTTTTCTCTAACAGCTCCAAGAGAAGGAAATTTTACTTTGCCTTTCAAATATATTACAGGGACAGATATATTATATCATAAGAATAAAAAAGCACAAACCACTCACCCAGTAGCTTTTAGAAAATCGGTGAAAATCAAGCTACTTCCAAAAACCTTTCAATAACATCCTGTGTGCCTCTTGTTCTTTATCTTAGTTTTCCTCTCCTATTTTTATTTTATTTTTGAGATAAAGACAAAAATTGGAAAATGAAAAGATCTGCAGATATTTAAAACATATTGGAATGAATGCCAAGAAAGCTTTTTTGAGGAGACTGTTGCAAAACTAGGACACCAGCCCTGCAAAATTCTCCCAGTTTTAATACACTGAGGATAAAACATGTACATACATGAAATTGGAAAGAAAAAACAAACACAAGTTGAAAACCATTTTAGTAACCCAAGGATGTGGCCTGTGGCTTCTAATTGTTGGAATGGAATATGCAGCCCCTTTGCTTCAGTCAGCATCAAGGGCTGTGCATACCTGTGCCCTATTACTGAAGTGTAGGAGGCCTATTGAGGCAGCTCAGCTAAACCTCAGCATGCCATCAAGAGGTTTACCTTTGGGTAGTGATATACCTCAAGGTAAATTGCACCCATCTTTTAGATGGGTAGATATTGAGAAGGCTAGGAAAAAGAGGTGCAGATGTAGATGCAAGGGAAAAATTGCAGATGGTAAGCAAATTGCCTCCATGGCTATAGATTCCACCTGCATATCTAGGAGAAGCCATGGATGCAAAAGGAACCCCAAGTTGCAAATCTGCTCATTCTAGAGGTAGTGCTGCTTGATCAAGAGGTATAGGTGGAGATAAAAAGAGTCTTGCCACATAAGCAGCACTCCGTATTAATTGGGTTCAGCTTCAGCCCGTTTCATGATTGATTTCATCATTCTACATAGTCTAGGTACCAAGACTTTTACAATATTATCAGCTTAGGTTGAGATGGCCATATCATTTAGCATATGGATATTATGCAGTATTATAATGCATGATTTCTCCCAGAAACTTCATATAGTTATTAAATAATAAGGGGAGACAAAAGAATCCCTTGTCCCTCCATGTATAGGGGACCACTTGATCAACTCAAGTGGTGGCAAGAGCCGAGGTGGCGCAGTGGTTAAATGCAGCACTGCAGGCTACTTTAGCTGACTGCAGTTCGGCTGTTCAAATCTCACCGGCTCAGGGTTGACTCAGCCTTCCATCCTTCCGAGGTGGGTAAAATGAGGACCCGGATTGTTGTTGGGGGCAATATGCTGATTCTGTAAACTGCTTAGAGAGGGCTGAAAGCCCTATAAAGCGGTATATAAGTCTAACTGCTATTGCTATTGCTAACTCTCTTTCCTTTTAACACCAACTGAAACCAACCACTGTGGAAGAAGTAGAATCCCTGAAGGACAGTGGTTGCAAAGCTCAATTCTAGATACTCAAAAAGGATATCACGATTAACTATGGTACTTTATGCTGCTGTGAGACTCAGAAGGACCAGAAGGGGCACAGTAAACCCCTTTATGTTCTAACAAAATATCACAATTAGAGCTTCTGTTTCATGTGCACCCTAATTCTCATTCAATAGCATTGTCTTATCAGCTGGAGTTTTATCTCACTACACTTCAACACTTTGGTTTGGCACAAAGTATGGCTCGCAGACTGTTTGGTCTTATTGATCAGTATCTGTTTTGATTCTCCCAGGATTATGACCAATGCTCAGCCTCAATATTAGAGGTGTTTGTCAAAGGTGCTCTTTTTATAACAAGGACACCGAATCTATTTAGCATAGGTCCACAGTCTGGAAATACACTTCAGATATCATTGGATTCACAATTAATAGTTATGGCCTAGAGCACATTTTTTTACTTCCTCCTTCCTGAACCAATGAGATTTGGAAACTCATAGCCATGGAAGTATTACATTCCATCTTGGCTACTGCATTGTGGTCTATGTAGAGTTACTGTTGAATAATATCCAGACATTGCAGTTGGTACAAAATGTAGCATTTAACTAAAATAAGGGATCACATAATCCCTGCACTGAAAGATCTATACTCATTCCCAGTTGCTCTTCAGGCATAATGTAAGATGTTGCCATTAATCTTTAAAGACCTAAAGAGCTTTGAATCTGCTTTCCCATTATGAACCTGCCCAGTCATTAAAAGCTGCAGGAGATGATCTTTTTAAATTGTGTCCGCTACCAGAAGCTCATTTTACTGCCACTTGGAAGAGAGCTTTCTCCTGCTTCCAAGCTAGGGGTTGCATTCCCTAAGGGGTTGCTGCTTACTCTCTTGGCATTCATAAAATTGGTAAAGTACATTACTTTTTTCAAGCTTTTACTAGTTAATTTTATTAGTAGTTGTAATTTATTACTTTACTTTGTTTGGTGTTTTGAACACTGAATAAGGCAGGAAATAAATTGAATAAATAATAAAACACATCACTTTTTTGTGCTTCTTGGCTACAGAATATTATTCAAAGACAAAGACCGGAATTGGGAAGACATTGAAAAAAAACTGCGAGCTGAAAGTGATATCCCAATTGTGAAAACATCAAGCATGGTATGATTAAAATAACAGATTTAAATAAATAGAAGTGAGACATTTTGTCATTAAAAAATAAATCCCCTTTAAAAATATGATTGTTCAGCTATTATAAAAGCCAGTGCAAACTTAAACTCGGTCTCAAAATATTGACATTATTGTGTACCAGAATTTTACCTAACACTGAAGGGACTGTTGTGGCCCACCAGTGGCCAGCAGAGCTGGCAGCAGATTTGGACAGTGAGGAGGTTGGAGAGGAACATGGGCCAGTCCTAGAGTCTGGGGAAGGCTCTGATGAGGACTCTGCATCAGGGGCAGAGATGGGGCCAGGGCTGTCTGACAGTTATCAACTGTCTTCAGAGTCAGACATCAGTGAGGCAGATGAACATCTGAAGCCTGTGAATGTGCGCATTCACAGAGTTGCCAGATAAAGGAAACAGCTAAGGAACAAGGGTCGACTTGGGAGTAAGGTCACAGGTAGACGGTGAATGGCCCTTTCCAAAGGGAATAAAAGAGGAGCGAAAGGGGAGTGGAGTTTGCAGGAGACAATGTAGTTTGTTTATTTGGTTCATGACTCTCCGAAACTCCTTGCCAAGTTTTGAAGATATTGGCCTGACAGCTCTCCAAGCCAGATAAGGTCTGTGACTGTAAATTCACCCTTGAAAGACTTTGCTGGATATGAATGAGCAGAATTCACAGTAAATTAATAAAAAGGGGGTTTTGTCAGAACAAATAATCTGCTTCGTGGTTTGGGGAAGCCTAGGTCAAAGCAGAGACTGAAGGAGCACCCAAGCTTGTATCTTTGAAAACCACCACTGCTTATCATTTTGTCAAATCAAACACCAGCTTGGCTTTATAAAACTAAATGTTGTGTGTTCCATTCAGTTAGATCAGTCGTAATTAGGAAAGGTCACCTTTAAACTAGAAAAAAATAGCTATTGGGATTGCTATTTCGTATTCCATCCTTGAACCTTAGTAAAAGCGACGTATTTGCTCCTGCAGGAAATCTCATCAATATTGCAAGAATTGAAAAGAGTGGAGAAACAACTGCAAGGTATTTAATATTTCATCCAACAATTTCTAGAATTGTGGTTTGCAGAAAAATAAACATGTAACATTTATAGAAGATATAGAATAGGATTTGGGTTTCAAGGCTGTTTCCTAAATTATGGGTTGGAAAGTATAGGGAATACGCTTCTGTAGGATATTACCTGTTTCCTAGACTTTTTCGCTTTATAAATTTGTACCCTGGAAATCATGACTTGGTCTATGGATTTAAGACGAAAGATTTATCTGATCTGAAGAGGAACCAGAGCATAAGGAAAATTAGATTTCAGCTATATCCTATTTAAAGGACAAAAAATACTAACAATAGGTTCAGAGAGGGCTGCCATAGCTTGGTGGAGAATCTGAACCTAAAATCTAAATGACTTTAATCTATTAAGAGTTCTGAGGAGGTCAATCAAGCTAGATTTTCCATTGTTTTTTTTATAAGTAGAATTTGCAAACAAAATAATTAATAGTTATTCTTAGCAATTTTATTTATTATTTTCTTCATGTCCCAGAACCATACATATAATCTATACCAGTGATGACCTTTTTGTCCTTGCATGCCGAAAGCAGGGCGCGGGCATGACAGTGCACACGTGTCCACACCCATGTGCGCATGATGCCCCCGAAACCCCCCCTGGTGCATGTGTGCGACCCCTTCGTGCCCCATTTTCTGCCTAATAGGCCTCCCTGAAGCCTCTTGGAGCCAAAAATGGGGCCCATGGGGTGTTCCCCACACTCCCTCCTGCCCCCCATGAATGCATCCATGACACACACACACACACGCATGCATGTGCATCTCCCACACCCAAAAATCAGTTGGCCAGCAGAAGGCGCACGCACATGTGCAGTGGAACTAAGCTGGGGCAACAGCTCGCGTACCCACAGAGAGAGCTCCACATGCCATCTGTGGCACGCATGCACCTCACCTTTTTTTTTTTTTTAGCATGTATTGCATATATATAAACAGCTTGTAAACACATGGAATACCACTGTGGAAACCTGTGCTATTTTCTGAGCAGAGGTTTCAATATTATAACGTTTTACAGTTTTGTATTGTTAAACTTAACTCTTAGCCCTTCATTTCAAAGTGTTGATTATTATGGTATCTCTGCCATTTTAATATTATTTTTGTTACTGCTATGACCAAGATACTGATTTGAACAGAGGACTTGAGATAATGATACGAACCTTTTTGAGCCAGTAGGACAATTGAGAATGATTCATCTCTCTGCCTAGAGAGAAAGGGTTTGCCAATTCTCAAAATTAATGCTGAGGTGAACATAGGGAGGCGGGTGGGGGGGAGTCAAACTGGTTAGAATACACTGTGACTATCCAGTATGCTTCCTACCCTCTCTTTTATTTCTGTTCAGTGAATACTTCCAAACAACTGCTGGACTGTAGCCATCCATCATTTCTATTTTCTAAAAATGATCATTGAGTCTAATAAAAAGAAAAAAACAACGTGCTAGTTGTATCTGCAGACCAATATGTCTTTGGGTATTCTGGAAGATTCTTGCTTATTGACTGTAGTGATGTTCCAACACTGATATGAAAAGACCATATACATATACAATATTCCTTGGTTATTGGTTAATAAATTTTGTCTTGTCTTGAACTATTGAAGTTAATGGTCCTGGATATATTGTGTTGCCCCCAATGTTTTTAACATTTTCAAGAAGAAATGAGATGGAAAGGAAATTAAAAGACTGAGTAATATTATATTAATTTTAACGCTGTTAACCAGCAGTCAAACTGATTTCTTTCCTGGTTTTTTTTCTGTTTGTTAGTGATTAATTCAATGATTGACCCTGATGGAACTTTGGATGCTTTAAGCAATTTGGGATTTGCTGGTCCTGTCCAAGCAGCTCATCCTAGGCAGAAATCCACTCCTGGTTCTCAAAGTGCCCATCCTCAGATACATCCCAACTGTCTGCCGGAAGCAAGGGCTGTACGGCCAGCCACTGCCTCTACTTCACGTGAACTTGGAACTGTTGAATCCGAGCATGATTTCAGCATACATTTCAATAGGTTCAATCCAGATGGAGAAGAAGAAGATCCAACTTTGTGTAAATGACATGAATGTGATCAGTACTTTTAGTATTGAATGTGCAAAATTCATTAAGAGTCTTACCATCCTCTAAACAGTAAAACAAGGTTGGTAAAACTGTTGTTGCTTTGTTATTACCAACTACTTTGTGATATTTTGGATGTCACAAACCATTTGACTCATTGAGGTAAACATTGGTACCAATGAAGATGCACAGTTTATGATCATTTTGCGAGTTTCACAAACACTTGCTTTGAATCTTTTCCTCCATAGTTTATTTTGTTTAAGTAGACTTCAACCAGCCAACCATCCTTCATTTCAAAATTCTGAGTCTCCTATGAAAAGGTGATCTTAATTAAGCTTCTTGACATATGTGTATAACATGATCACTTATGCTTGATTCTGAATAAAGGGAGCTAATTAGGACATTACATTTTAATGATATCACAATATAAGGAAAAGCAGACTTCAGAATAATTAATTATTGTATCCTGGAGATTGCTTAAAGGTTTACAGGGCTCAAATATTATGTTTGCACTAAGAATTTGCTGAGAGTGGCGAATGAACATATCAGTAGGAACTAATTACGCTATACTGTACTTTGGAAAATGATCAAAATTGTCCTTTTTTAAAACAAAATACCACTTTGAGAGTGGGGTAAGTCAACTTTCTAGGACGATCCATTTGACACTTGAGGATCCTATTCAATATGTCTTTTTGATGTTAATGAAATTAAATGTTATATGATTTCTGTTCAAATGTTTGGAACTACAAAACTGATTTAAATATATTGCTGTGTGTGTCTACTGCTTGAAATTCTTTTTTAATGCTTTGTTACTAAGATCAGACACAAAATTCATTCATCATGACTTGTGAAACTTTCTTCCAAAGTTTGGAGATAGGGTAGTGAAAATCTAATCATTAGATTGACTCCAGGCATACAAATTATAAATGTTTTCCTGTAGAATCTCTAGCAAATCTGTCTAATATGTTTATAAGAATTTCTGGAAAAAAATGCTAACATAGACCTTTTGCTTATACTGCTTAACAGCAAATCTATTAAAATATCACATATAAGCCTATTTATCTTTAAAACTATCCCAATTTTAACATTTGGAAATAATAATTTAAAAAAATTAACCATCTTGTATTTCCAGAACACTGTAATTTCAAAAACGTGTGTTACATGCAATTAATAACTGGAAATTTCTTGTGTTTTTCCATCAGTCTAAATACTAAAATTAAAAATACAACTTTGAAGCTTCTATGAACCAGTCTTTAATATTTCAGCAATAATCATATGTGTCAGTTGTTTAAAAATACTCCTTTCCTGTACAGGATTTTGAAACTGTACAGGATTTTGGAAGTCATTGCAAAGCTTGGCCAAGTAAATATACAAAAAACTTTTTTGTAGTGATATAAAGAACCCAATAATCCTGTTGTATATTGGATTACTTTACTTGTTTGTTTGTTTGAAAATTTAAAATCTGCCTCTTGTCAAACTCTGTATCCCACTCAGAGGTTGGGAAACAATTGTTTACAGATACCATAGCAGTTTAAACTGATATATGATGAAAATACATATATTGAGAATAGTGATATTTTGGCCATCATCATTCCTTCCTCTTTTCAGTGCTTGGGAGAACCACAAACATACAAGTATCAGAAACTAGGAAATAGTTATAGAAAAATTAAAGATTTTGACTCTTTAACACAATTCTTTTTGTGTATTCTTTTTCAGACATTTACACATTTTGTGTTCTGTAATATTTGCATTTACAATTTTCTTATTTGTATGGATGCATACTCCTTATTTATTTTTGTTACACTTATTATGTATGATGTTACAAGCATTTACAGCTCCATTTTTAAATAAAGTGTTTCTGGAACTTTATACAATAATCTGATAGAAATGTGTGATTATCTGTGTGAACATATTGTGATTTGGATCGAGTTCAGTAATTATGAAGAAAAAATTTTTTTAAAAAAATTTGCTTGAGAATAATTTTACTGAACTTTGTCTTATCTTGGTGTAAAGAATAACATAGTACTTTTATTGTATTAGGTCTTCACAAAGAGAATCTAAAATCACTGTATGTACAGTCATTCCAGCCCGCACGCAAACACATGATTTCCTATTGAAAATTGGGTGGGTGGGATTCAGAGAATGCTTCAGAGTATAGAGAGCTGAGGTGCATTAATTTACCGTGGAAAGAAGTACCTCTCATCACAAATACAACAGAGCTTCTTGTGAAGATTTTAACAGCTGGACAAATTCATAATGAGAGAAACAATTAGATGTTTTATGTCTAAAAGTCAATGCCAACATCATAACTACCCAACAACATCAGGATGGACTTCCATCACCAAGTCCAGTTTTCTGTTTACCAGTAGCTGCTAGTCTTACACTTATTTAATTTCAGCTTGTTCTCCCTTACTCAGCAGATGAGCAAGTTTATGATTCAAGAATATTGACTCCTTGAAAATTGATTAAATGAAGTAATATCACTGAGCATCATTAACATGCTCTGAATTATCTGTCCAGTGGTTTATGTGTCCATTGATCATTGTAAAGAACAAGGCAGAACAAGGTAGGATATGAAATATAAGCTAAACTTGACCAATTTGCGGTTCTCACAATCTAGATCACCGATCCAGTGGGAGTGTGTTTAGTTAATAGACCAGTGCTTTAAAAAGCTAACTCTAAATTGGTAAGTATGAGCCAAATAGACTCATTTCATTTAGTGCCATAGATTATACATTCTAAATTAACGTTTCCTCCATATTGTGGAGTTTAGTTTCATTTGGCTTTAATAATGTCTAAAGCAATTTTGGGGAATGTATTGTGATTTTTTAAAAACAATGTGTGATCTATTAAATGCTAGGAATTGCATCTCAAGAGTGACTGAAGGGTCACACCACAATTTCTTACAATTGTTGAGATCAATGGAATTCTAATTTTCAAAGAAAGGATCATTTGGATATTAAATATATCATGGAAGTTTAGATTTTGACTTTAAAATGATGACAATTTAATGACAAAATGAAAATTATGAACTCAAGATTCTTGTATCATGAATTGTTCCAATCTCAGACCAAAACTCACAGTTGCAACTGTACTACAGCAAGTAACTTGTTGCCACTGCCATCAACACCCTACTTCCTGCATGGATTTTATGTGCTAAGACGTTTTTTGGGTGTAGAAACTATTTTTGCAAGACAGAACACTTGCTTTTCACTAATCCCATCCATCCTTTGCAACCTAAAATATTGGAGGTTCTTTGCAATAGTGCAAGCATCAATTTATTTAATTTGCATACTATTATAGACTGTAATGACTCCCAAGGCAATAAAGACAACCTTAAAACCAATACAAAAATGTCAGCATAGAGCACAATGGTATACATTTAACTACCAAAGCTCCCCTACAATAGTTGTTTTTAAATTACTTTTCGGAAAGCCACTAGGATGGTTGATAACTTGAGCCAAATCCATATCAAGAGAACCACAATGGGAAGCACTTTGCAGAGCCCCTCTTGCTTCTCAATACTAGAGGAATCATCAGTGCATTGTATTGGGGAGCGCACAGTGGATAGATTGATTCTACACAAAATTCAGTATTCCTAAAGATACCTTGGAGTGAAGCTATGTAGAGATTTATAGAACAAAATTAGCACTATAAATCACACATCAAAACCTATTGGTAATCAAAATAGTCCTGTAGCACAGGTAGTACAGCTGTGACAATACACTGAGTTTTGCATTTTGGAATAATTACAGTTTCTAAGTTGGTCTTCCATGTGTATAGAATTGCAGATAGAGCTATAGCTGACATACCAGTCAAAACAGTAAATCCCACCCCCAGCTATAGCCTCCCATCTGGCTCACAAGCAATCCAGATGGACTCCAAGTCATGGAATTACTTCTTCAAAGAATTAGCATTTAATCCAAAATCAATATCAGACCCACCAACCCTTCTAAACAAGCAACAACTTCCTCTTGCTGGGATTTGCCCCATTCAGCCCCTAAAAACTTCCAGATTCAGGATAAAAATTTAAGCATCTCTGCTCAGTGCAGAGTGGAGATGTTAAATTCTGTGTCATTGATGCACTGATAATACTAAACTAATCGATGTTTTCCCAGGGGTTTCAGGTGGATCTTCAAAAGTACTACGGAAATGATTGAATCCTGAGGCACCTTACAAATAAGCCATCACTGAACTAAAGGCTTCCACTCCTTAAGATCACAGCAAAAGTAGCTATTTCTGTTCCTTGCCCAGGTCTGAATGAGATCAAAAAGAGTTTGGATAATCTATTTCTGCACTGTAAAATAGAATTAAAAGAATCTTGATGCAATCATATATATGATATCAAAGGGTTTTCCCCTTCTCTCATTATCTTTTTTATTATTTGATCAACGATCAAGAGGAGATAAGAGGTTCACAAAATACAGTCACAGGGCTCTGCACAAAATTCAGAAACAACAAAATAATGGGAATTCCATTTTACAAAGATTGATAATTAGGTAACTCTTGGCCAGTTGTTAAGTTTCAGATTGAACCCTGAGAAGGTAAAAAAAGATAATCTCATGTAAGGCATGGGGGAAAATATGTACAAATAAATAAAATCATTTAAGATGTGTTTCATCTGCTTTTTAAAAGATAAAAGTTCCAAGTGATGAGTAGCTTTAGATTTCTCACATTTATGCCTAAGATTTTGTTCTTCATGTGCTGAATAATATTTAGAGACACTAGATGGCATATTGGTTTACTTTTTCACAAATTGCAAAAATAATGACAAAGCTAAAACAACAGTATTTTTTAAGAGGCAGAGTGTGGTGTTAACTATAAAGTAATAGCAACCATTACAATTCATAAACTATCTTTTTCATTAATTCAAACAACACAGTACACATTGAAGAACAATAAAAACAATGCATTATGTATTTGTAAAAATAATCCTGCAACACTATCAAACAACATTTGCCTTTCCCAGATTCTTGGGAAGAACTTGATAGGTGGATAAAAGTGTCAAATCCAGTTTAAATATCTGGTTGACTGGGCAATTAATAATAATAATAATAACAACAACAACAACAACAACAACAAAATTATAATATTAAAACAGCAACAAACTGGTGGGAACATCAGCCTGAAAAAGTCACCGAAAATCAGATGGTCAAGATCTTGTGGGATTTTCGTATACAAACAGACAAAATATTGGAGCGTAATACACCAGACATCACACTGGTTGAGAAAAATAAGGTTACAATCATAAACATCGCAATACCAGGTGATAGCAGGGTTGATGAGAAGGAACATGAAAAAATTGCAAAATACCAGGACTTAAAAATCAAAATTCAACGATTATGGCACAAACCAGCAGTGGTAATTCCAGTTGTAATCAGCACACTGGGTGCTATTCCAAAAGCACTGGAATCACATTTAAAACAGTTAAAATTGACAAAATTACCATCAGGCAAATGCAAAAAGCCGCACTGCTTGGATCTGCACGCATATTACGAAAATATGTTATGACATCCTAGGCCCCTGGGTGGGGCCCAACTAGTAACCAATGCCAAATCCGGCAAAACAACTGGCCGCTGTGATACAATTATGTTGTTGTGATAATAATAATAACAACAATAATACTAATAACAACAGCAGCAACAACAGCTATCTTCTGTTCCTAGATGAAACACAAAATATAAATCAAATGATAAATTTGATATAGTTGTAAAGGCTAGGAAGTAGGCAAGGTCAAGTCCCATTTACAGTTGTTGCCAAGAAAATTTCAAGCAGTTTCCAGGGATTAAGAATGACTTGAAAGCACACATCTATTTCTTCAACAAGTCCTATTTAAAGTGAGACAGACATATTTAATGAGGAAAGGAATACCAAAAAGATCCAGTTTCTTGTGATGGCCATCATAGTGGATCTTCTTAGTCTAGATTCCTATATCATATTATAAGACCTGATCAACAACTTAATATAAGGTTAGACAACTTTTTACATTCCTTGGAACAGCAAAGGTGACTAATCAACAAGCATGTAATGGAGAGCACAACACCAGCCATGAAGGCAAAATCATGAAACTGTGTCTCACTTTGGCCATGTCATGCGGGGAATTCATTGAAGAAAGCAATTATGTTTGGAACAGTTAGCAGTAAAATGAAACCAGGTCAACCAACCAGTCAAAGAACACAGTGACTGGACACTATCAAAATTGACACCAGTCAAAAACATAGAAAAACAAAAAGAAGTAGTGCAAAATTGGAAGGTGTGGAGGGACCTGGTCCATAGAAGCACCAAAAGTTGGACATGATTGAACAGATAAATTCATCGCCATCACTCTTTACATTGGTGTGTCCAGCCTTGGCAACTTTAAGACTTGCATAAGATATGCTGGCTGAGGAATTCGGGAAGATGAAGCCCACAAGTCTTAAAGTTGCCAAGATTGGACACCACAGTTTTACAAAGTCCGGTCCTCAAACTGGTCCCATATTTTAAAGAAAATGATTTTTACTTTGGGCTGGATTCAGAATTATGGTGACCAACAGTTAAAAAGAATAAAAATATGTTATGTTCTTCAAACAGTGAGGCAATCACATGGTGCACCGTATAAAACTTCTGTCTTTAAAGGAAGGTTTACATAGAATACTTTGTGGTCTTCCTACAAAGAGGTAATCACAGTGTACAGACCTGGGAACAGGATGGACATCTACCAGTCTTGCCTGATCCATCAAATAAAAATCTTGTGGGAATCCTTGAGAGTGATGCTTTCGTTGAAACCTGGAACAATAAATGTTTTGCTTCTGCCAAACCATTGTTGACCTAGATTGGTTTGGCAGGGCTTCCAGAATGCAATGTGGAGTTTGAAACAAAAGACTTCTTTTTTCATATGCACACCTGAATTAAGCAGCCATAATGACAGAGAGATGCTTTTGAGTGAACTGTCCTGGATAAGGGAAAGAGCTAAACTCATGATCTTCAAGAAGTATAATACATTCTCTTTCATCTGTTCTCTTTGTCAGTGGCACATCTGCTTCTTCTCCTCTGACACTCCTCTTTGTGTACTTGTAGGTCAAACAACTTTTACAAGGCTTTCAGTAACCATTCTCAGGAAAGTCAGATGACCTGTTGGATGCTCCATCAAGGTTTGAGAAACAGAAGTATGTTCAAATGTCTGTTAGTCATGCAAAGGCTTCAGCAGTCTTATTTCTTTTATTTTACCACTATCATTTTGATTACTGATGCAGTCATTCTAGTTCCTTATTGTTGTCACAGACACATTTTAAAACAGTATTAAAAGATTTCTTTTTCTTTCCATTCAATCATGTCTGAATACTCAGACACTGCCTGGACTAGTCCCTGCAGTTTCCTGGCTAAGGCTTTTCAGAAGTAGTTTGCCACCTCCCTAGGGCTGAAAGAAAGTGACAGGATCAAGGTCACCTAGCGGCTTAAGATGGAACTAGAACTCACAGACTTCCAGTTTCCAGCTTGATGCCTTAATCTCTACACCAAATTGGCTCTCCATGAAAAGGATATAGATATTTATATACCCAATGGAGAGATTAAGCCAATACAAATTTGAAAAATGTAATAAAACATGAACCAAAGCTCGTACAACTCAAAGTACTTTCCCCCCTGCCTTTGGCCCTGATCAGAAATATATATATATCAATAATTTGCCAAGATGTAACACAACTATTTTGCAGAATATAATATTGCATACTCAGAACTAGAATTGTTAGAGCCTACTTTGACTCAATTGTCAATGGTTAAAAACTATATTCTGCTATCCTACTGAAGGGCAGGTCTCTAAAAACAAGAGGAATAAGAACTATGGTAATCAAAACATAAGTCAAATTGAAAGTAATATTAAACATGCCACGGTAATATCAGTATAAAAAAAGAAGATATTCACTGGTAGCCCGAATGATGGCAAAACCAATAAAGTCAAAGCATCTTTTGGTATCTTCCATCCTTTGACAGGGACAGTATCTATTTGCATGCAGTGTTCTTCACTTTATAAAGAAGAATGTTTAATAGTCCTCAATGGAATTGTATCCCTGCTGGGCAAGAGGCCAAGAGAGTAATTTCTTGATTTCTTAGCTCTGCTAAAGGATGCAGCTCTTTGTTATTAAAAAGAAAATGTGAGCTCTCTTCTTCCAATTGAAATTAGCTTTCATATATAAAGGGACAGGTATGTATCCAGCCTACTGAATCTATGATAAATTTACAAACCATGGTCTGTAGTCATACATGCTGATTAATTGTATAAAATAAACACTGAAAACTCTACTTATCTGTTACAATTATTTACTGAGCCTCTCTTAAACAAAATCACAATTACTCAATTTCCATCTGGCGGCATTTTTCATAGCAGCAGCTGTTTCACTAAGGGAGTTGTTCAGCCAAACCTAAAAGGCAGGTGCTGCCCCTAACATCAATGTTTTCCTGGGCTGTTTCCTATGAAGCAATTAATTATAGATAATTACTGGTTTTTGAATGCACGGCCCTAAATTTATGAAATATTTATGCACCCAAAATGTATCCTGCTGTCAATAGCAATTCAATTTTTCATGCATTTTGCTGATCAAATAATCTGAAAGTATGAGCCTATTCATTAGGAACAATTGCTGTAATCTTTCTTGAGGTCTCCTAATATAGCCCTTGAACATTGAATATTCAGGAGGAAATTTATAAGCAGGGGTAAGCAAACAGACAAGCTGCTTGGAATGGGACAAAGCAACCTCTGTGTAGACTGGAAACCAGATCCTAAATGTTTTAATTACCAATCCAACAATACCAGCAGTTCATTTAGTGAACTTTTGAAATTATAACAGCACTGGAAAAAAAATGACTTATGACCATTGCAGCATCCCCATGGTCATGTGATTTACATTCAGACGCTTTACAACTGGTTCATATTTATGACGATTGCAGTGTCCCGGGGTCATGTGATCAGCTTTTGCAACCTTCTCACAAGCAAAGTCAATGGGGAAGTCAGATTCACTTAACAACCTTGTTGCTAACTTAACAACTGCAGTGATTCCCTTAACAACTGTGGTAAGAAAAATGGTAAAACGTGGCAAAACTCACTTAGCAAATTTCTCAGCAACAGAAATGTGGGGTTCAGTTGTGGTCATAAGTTGAGAACTATCTGTACTGTTTGTGTTCATAAGTAATGTTGATAGTCCAGATCAAGATAGTAAGGAACTTTTTTAGTAACAAACTTTTTATATAAATACAATGTTTTTAGTTATTTTTGGATAAAGACTAATTACTGGAAAATTTGAAAAATTATCACTTTTCAAGAAGTGAAGTTCCTTCCACAAAGAATTATTCCCTGAATGTCCTTTCTTTTTTCACTGATAATAATATTCTTGCCAAGAAGTTTAAGAAGATATTAAAACTTAATACAGTTCAATTTCACGTTAGTAAATTATGACCTCAATACTTCAGTTTTATTCTACTTTAATATAGAGAATGAATGCACTCTCTATAAAATCCAATAAACAGAAAAGAAGGAGGGGGAAATTTTATACCTTTTCATGTTTTAAGGGAAAATATTTTGCACTGCATTTTATACATTGTACCCATGAAGAAATAAAGACCATACCATATTAGATAGATTAACAAAATTAATGTCTATTTAAAATATTTGCCATGTATTATTACATATACTAGATACACATTCTATAATACAAGTATATGGAATTTCCTAGATGGTCCATTAAATAAGACTTATTTCTGGACATATTTTATAATGTTACCTTGTGGTAAGATAAGCAGCCAACAAATGTAATAAATAAAACAATAAATAACTAAATATAAATTAGTTTCTTTTTTCAGTTTAATTATGTCCATTCTCAGTATTTTTTCATGACCCACTAAATAAGGTTTACTGAAAAGGATCAAAGCTTGACTGGACATGGTAATCTATTTCTTTATTACATCAGGGTATACCTTCAAAACTAATCAATATGAATATAATTTCTGTAAAATGTAATAAAATGGGAGATGATCCAAAATTCAAAAAGAATCGTTCGTTTTTTAAGATAAGAACTATATGTTCTGAATTAGAATGTCAACTGCAGAATAATTGATTTTTCCTACTATATTTGAAGGCCAAAATTCAATTCTATATCATTTTAGTGCTGTTTATGCAGCCCACCAAACTCAATGTGCTTAATTTAAGGATTAAATTTTATTGAATTCTTGTGGAACTTGCTTCCAAAAAGCTTTCCCTAGGATACCTGAATGTCATCTTATTGGGGATGCCCAGAATTACCATTCATTTGAATTAAATGAAGTTCATGGGGTCGGGAGCCTGATTGGAAGAATTCCAAAGCAATAAAATAAATAAAATAAAAGAAGAGGAGGGGAGGGGAATTAAAAAAAAACCATGATTTTCAGGTCAATCCTGAGTTACATTTCTAATCTTACAAGTTAGCATTGGCTGTTGCTTATGCTACAATATTCAAGAGGCTGCAAATTCAAATCATTTTTGCACAAAATGCATAAAGGTAGATCATATTTGCTTTGTTCGTTTTGAAAAGAGAAGAGAATTAAAGGCTGCTGAAAGCAGAGGCTCATTTATTACCTGGACACATCCATATGCCCTCTATTTATACAGTTAAAACTTATCAGAATGCATAGTTTCATGCTGTACTTTGTCTTGCTTTTTCTCCAGTTTCTCAGCATCTGTCCTATAATTTTTCTCCATTTATGTGGCCCTGGAGACTCTTTTTGCATTTTACCAAATTACTGCTGATGAGCTGAATTTAGTGTGCAGAAGTACAGGAATTCCCAGATTGGGATTTTGGCTTGTTGCCTCTCTGATGCAGTGCTAAGAGTTGCTATTAGTTGCCATTGTTCTTATGAAGCAGACACTGCTCTGATATTATTTTGTACAGCGTTTATTTTGTAGTCTACATGGCGAGAACATAAAACTAGACATAAAAGTAGACTGGTATTCAAAGATGTCTGCAAACCTAGCAGACAACTTTATCTCCCAAAAGGTAGATACAGGAACTAGAACAGAGTTCCCCAACCTTTTTAGCTTTGCGGACCTGTGTGGGGGGTGGCGGTGGAGAGGGAGGAGAAAGGAAAGGCAAGCAGCAGCAAAAAGGGACCAGCAAAGTTAGGGTACTTCAGTAAAGCATTTGTCAAAGTGGGCAACAACCTACTTCTTGGTAAGATAGAAAATGTGGAATAGACAGCGTACCAGTAGATGGATTCATAACTGGTTGACAAACTGCACTTAGTACGTAGCCCTCAATGGCGCTACATCTACCTGGACTGATGTAATGAGGAATCCCAAGGTTCTGTCTTAGAGCCAGTTTATAACATCTTCACAAACAATTCAGATGAAGGGAGATAAGGGGAATTCATTCACTTTTGCAGATGACACCAGAGGTATAGCCTCCACTTTAAAAGATAGGCTCAAAATTCAGAAGGATCTAGACAAACCTGAACACTGGACTTTATCCAACAAAATGCAATTCAGTGGTGAGAAAAGTAAGGTTTTACATTTAGGCAAGAAAACTCAAACACACAGGTTTACAATAGGTGGTATCAGGCTCAACAGCAGTAACAATGAGATATCTAGGAGTCCAACTGGGGAACAACATAGATGTGAGTTGCAGTTGCCAAACAGCTAATGAAGTCCTAAGCTGGCTCAACAGAGAAATAGTATCAAGTATTAGTATCACTATATACAGTACTGGTTTAGTAAGACCTTACTTGGAATATTGCATTCATTTTTGGTCACTGGAATACAAAAAATATTCTCCAAAATATGCTCTGTGTTCCCTCCCTCCCTCTCTCTCTCTCTCTGAAAGAGTGAGAGTGAGAGAGGGAGAGAGGGGGGAACTGATAAGAATCACTTACTTAGTTTGCTTACTGCTAGAATTTGGTGCTGAAATTGGGTCTGTAAAAAGTCTTTAAAATACTTCTCATGTACTTTGGAAAGACAGCTGATTTGCTGGGTAGTGAACATTTAATTATCTGCCAAAACTGCAAAAGCCAGTACTGCCAGACGGTTTTTTAAAGAATTCCTGCAGATGAGAGTCAAGTCGAGGGAAGACACTAACTGGCCAGCTCCTACATATCGATTTTGCTTGCTATCCATTATCTTTTAAATCAATTGAAATAGTGCTGACCTACAGTATTTTGTTTCCATAGATGAGGACAGCAGTAGTCCTAAGGAAGTTAAGTCAGAACATTAAAAAAGCTGTACAGGTAGCTCTTGGTTAACTAACATTCGTTCAGTGAATATTCAAAGTTACAATGGTGCTGAATGAAGAGACGTATGACCTGTCAACGCTTGCGGCATTGCAGTGTTCCACAGTCATGTGGCCATGATTCAGGAAATTGACAACCAGCTGATAATTATAACATCACATTGTTCCATGCTCACATGTTCACTATTTGCTGTCTTCCCTGCCAACTTCTGACAAGCAAAGTCAATGGGAAAACTGGCAGGATGGACTGCATGAGATTCACCTAATGATGCAACTAGAATTGTCAGAACTCCTGTTGTAATTCAGAATGGTCATATGGTTTTGCAACTTTACAACTGCATTGCTTAATGACTATAATGGAATGTGTGGATGACCTTGGGGAATGTCCAGGAAACAATAAGACAAGAAAGGGAAGAACCCCAATGGCTTAATGGGCAGAGAAAGAAACTTAGGAAGAACCATCCTAATGGAAGTTGGTACATTCAGATTTGCAAGATTTGTTAATGCAGTTATAAAATAAAGGAGAATTAATCCATCTAGTTGTATTTCCTATCTCTTTTACTTGAGAGGGCTGATAGCTATGGAGATCCTCATTCCAATTATTACCATTAACCAAGGACTACTGAGATTTTTCATTCCAATGCAGACATTTGACTAGAAGTGCGGATAGTTGAATTATATAGTTGCTCCGATTCAGTTACAAGTAGCATTCTTAGATTCATAATTCCAGCCATATTCCTTATTTTACTACTGGACTACTGATGGAATGGTGAACTGCAATCTCCAGGGAATGGAGAGTGTGAAAAGGTCAAGATGGTAGCCATGCCATATGACTGTAGTCTAGCCTCTTTTCTATGTAACACATGGGAAGGAAGGAAGGAAGGAAGGAAGGAAGGAAGGAAGGAAGTTCCAAGCAGAGAAAATACACTTCAAGAACATTAATCTAGTACACAGGTGCCAAACTCACGGAGTCACATTGCCATCATGTGATGTTTTGTGACATTTTTCCCTTCGTGGAGCTGGGGTGGGCATGGCCTGTGCATGATGCACCCAGCCTGTAAGCTACCAGTTTGACAGCCGTGATCTAGTACACAGGATACAAGAATCTTAGTGAAAGCTTAGTGGCTTGGAGATTTGAAATGGAAATACTGAATTTTCAGAAGACATTTGAAAAAAAACGAACATTTAGTTTATGAACTAATATTTAGATCAAAATAATAGCTCACAAAAATAACCAAGAACAGCTTTAAAACTGAAGAGATATAGATATATAATTTTCTTATTTTAAAATGAAAAATTGTGAGTCAGGAGTCTTTAAATAACGGAAAGAAAAACTACTACCAAAACTGGATTATTTTTTGCAAAACTATAAATTGAGCACAAACAATAATACATTTTAGGAGGTTCTAATTACTTTTTGATCCATTGGCCCACCTGCAAGCCCCACCTGCAAATCTTCTGACTGATCTCTTCCTTTCTTCTTTATCACTTCTACTAGAAGATGATTTAGTGTTGACTAAGAACATGACAGAACAGTCTGATGATTAGTTCCACTGATGTTGGATGCTGATATATTAGATATTTTATCACATGTACTGTCCTTATTTTTAATACTCAACTTGAAATATTTGTAATTTCTGCCTGTATTCAATGTCCTTGAAAAAGAACACACTTTGAAATAGATTAATGTCACAGAATCCTAATGAAGTTGACAAATAAATCCTTTACAAAGTTTTAGCCTTGAATTTCAATAAGGTGGCGGAAAAAACATAATATCTGGGATGTTTTTAATCAATGTAAATATAGTACTGAAATATTTGTTCTTTGGGATATTAATGCATTCTTTTTCATGGTTATTGTACTTAATCAAACAAGGTAAATAAGAAGGGTAAACTACAGAAGAATGAAATTGTATCAAAGGGCAGCCTTGCATGGAAAGAGTTCCTTTTTTTGGCAGAAGGAAAACATTTAATGAAGTCCATTGAAAGTCAGTGTTCTCATTCATTTGTTTTATCAGATCTAAATTGTGAGGGTGGGATGGAATTGCTCTCTGCCATTTGTAGCAAAATCTACTTGCATGAGTGTAACTGTGTTGCTTGTATCCTTACAATTTATATTGATATTAATTGTTTCCTGTTTGCTTATTTGTACTCTATAACTATCATTAAGTGTTGTACCTTATGATTCTTGTCGAATGTATCTTGTCGTTTTATGTACACTGAGAGCATATGCACCAAAGACAAATTCCTTGTGTGTCCAATCACACTTGGCCAATAAAGAATTCTATTCTATTCTATTCTAATCATGAATCAGTAGAAAAACAGATGAAAACAGGAAAAAAAGGTCGGATATCTACAATGCTGGGATATTGAGCCGTCACTTCAGCAGCGTTACATTGCCTTAAGAAACCGGGACTTGGAAGAAAATTAAGCAAAACCACAATTGGAAAAAGCTGCTATGTTGCAGGGGCAATGGCACAAGTCTTAACTATTCTGAAAGAAATTACCTAGTACTGATGTAATAAAAGGTATTAGGACATTTGTGATTAGTGAGCTTTAAACAAAAAAAATCAGAAGTTTAAACTGGCCTCTGGTTCAATTTGAAGGCCTGGCAAAGGATATGAGAGTAATACAAAAGATCCAGCATTCTGTAAATTATACTTTATTTTATGAGCTGTTCAACAGAGTTGCCATTTACATGCTATCTATATTTATCTGGCCTCAATAGCATTTCTCCGCTGCTAATTAACAGCTAATAAAGCCATCAGATAGGCAGATTGTACCACCGTGCCACCTGCATATTAAAGCAGATGCTAATTTTGAGGATCAAAGTTCATATGGGATAAGGCTTATGAACAGAGCATGAATATACAAGCAAAGCAAAAGCGGGCCTAAAATATATCTCAACCATACCCTTTCTGGGTTGGTTTCGCCTGCGATAGTTGGTCTTGCTCAGAAATGAGCTTTGGAGACGAGCATCACTGATCGATAGAAGGGAATTCAGACTCCTCCAGAGTCTGTTCCTGGGAATTAGATTAAAGGCTGATTTAAAATTTTAAAAAGTGCTGCATACAGAATTCTGCTAGTGTGAAGTTGTAATTACCTACCAGGTGTTAGAAGACTCAGCACTGACTGAAAGTTTCTCTGCCAACATGCTTACTCCTCTCCAAGTTTTTTTTAAAAATCACTATCATTAATTTGGTCAATTAGCTTCTGGGGCTGATGTCATGCCTATTGTTTACTAATTATACCAGCAACCTGGTATTAGTCAGTTCCAGCACTGTTTCCCTTTAAGATATAAGCATAAAGGCAAGGTTCCAGTTCTTAGGGAAATCATTCTAATAAATGTAAAGAGAGCTGAAAGGCTACAGCCCATCAGTCAGAATTACTTTTAATCAATTTTGCGATTGCGCTAGCTTTCCCAGGAGTCTTCCCATCTATGCAATTTAACTATCTTAGAAGTGGTGAGAGTATGGAATCTAAATTAGACCTGAATAGCATTAAGCACTCAGAATTTGCTTACACAGAAAGTGGAGTTAGGCATCCCAGATAACTGCCAAGCTATAACAACTTAAATTAAGCTTGGCACTGTGGGTGCACATGCAACCCAGAGAAAGATTATGATTAGCCCAGACACATGTTTTCTATTTTTAAGAACAGATTCCAGAAATGTTAGGAGTCTGTTTAGGGGCTGGACTATGCCAGAGTCATCTTAGACTGCTTCTGGATCAGAAAATTAACTTTTGGAACACTGGCAAACCACCACCAGTGTAGCAGGGTCTGGAAGAATCATTTCTATGATGGTAGGTTTGCACACACCTAATAAAATATATTTAATAGTACATACAGCAGCAATTCTCCCCCACAAGAAAAACATACTTAATTTAGGGCATGGGGTTGCATGAAGAAGTGATTCTTAGAGAAGACCACCAGCAGCAAAGCTGTACTCTGAAAAAGCTGATTTTCAATCCAGGTTCAAAATGACCTTATAATGTACTGTATGATAGAGAGGAAACCTGGTGAATCTCTGTGCTTCTAACATTGTGAGCAGCTATTTGATTTCACTTTATTCATTCTCCTTTCTCTTTTATCACGTGTATCAGGTTTGTTATATCATTGGCTTATGGGAAAAAATGTCTTTGGTTTTATCGATTTAGGCAGTAAACTGCTATGAGGATTTTTTTTAATGAACAGCAGCAACAACATTTAAAAAATGTTTTAAATAAATATTTCAAATATTTTCCTAGGTCTTTCTTCTTTCTTATAATTGCAATGTTACCCATGGATAATCAATCATGTACATAGTTATTTTTTTTTCTTTATACAAATCTTAGTCAGGAAATTATTTAAAGAACTGCCCTAGCGTGAGTCTGAAACTTATCTAGTTTATTGTTCTGTAGTGAGATCCTTTACATCAACTGGACATATTTGTCATATCCTGCCCATCCTTCCAATAAACTTGTAATTGATGTCTGTGAGGGTAATCCAACTTAAATCTTTTAACAATCCCATTAGACTAGTTAAGATAGAGATTGGCTTGAAGCCCAGAGTTGACTGCATGGTTGAATAGGATTTTAACATCTCTTATCAAGCCACTCTTTCAAATATTAGCTCATATCCAATTTTACATTTACACCTGATTATCTAAATTTTGTTTGGAATCTTCCTATATATATCAAAGGTAAATGCTGATGACAGCTATCTATCCACAAAATCACAGAAAAGAAACCATGTGGACTATGGAATTGATGGAACCCAATATGAGCCACCTATAAAAATTGGACTGCAAAGCCAAAGTTTTTATTCCTGGCAAAAAATGCTCAAAGCTAGGTGTCAAAGTCACAGTGGTTAGAATGATGGGATACAGCAAAATGACCAAAGGATGTAAAATTCTATACCTCAGGTCTTGCACAGTAATTATAAGTAATGGTATATACTATTTCTATAAGACATAGAATTTGTAATTAAGGAACGTGTGAGTTTTGAAGAACACATATCAGAAAGTATGTCTATACCAGAAAGTATGTCATATTAAACAAGAGAGCACCATAGGCCAGAAAGATAAAGAGAAGATAGAAGATATGCCCAACCAGTCAAGCAAGGAGGAAACAGAAGATATGCCCAACCAACCACTTATGCTGAACAAGCAGATCAAGAAGGAGAAGCAGAACCCTGAAGGTCAAATTGGGCAACAAAAGGCATATAATGCAATCTTATATGGTGAAAACCCCCAAAGTATATGAATCTATCCCCTAAAAGAACATTAATGGATACCTACAGAAGACTACCAGGTGGAAAAGAAATAAAATCATATCAAAAAGTGGAATCCAGACATTCATCTGGGTTTTTTAAAGCTGGATTGTGTAGTCATCATGAAGCTACGATGAGACATTTGCCCCAGAAAAAGTCATAATGACACTATCCCAAAAGTGCTTTTTCGAAAGGCAACAGGACTTTCTGGTTTTTCTTTGAAGATGTTTTGTTTCTCATCCAAGGAGCTTCTTCAGCTCTGATTGGATGGTAGGGAATCAGATCAGAGCTGAAAAAGCTTCTTTGATGAGAAATGAAACTTTTTAAAAGAAAAACCAGAAAGTCCAGATGTCTCTTGAGAAAGCACCTTTGGGACAACCATGACGTGGATAACTGAGAATCTCCATAGACATAATGGCATTACTTTGTATTTAATCAAGTAAGGAAATGAAAATAAAACATATGGATACACTGTGAAGCAATGAAAAACAAGTGGGGCTTTAATTGTATCATCATAGTTGCCATCTTGACTCTTTTGTCCATACTCCAAGGACAGCCTTGGTTAATACTATCATTGATGAAAAAAACCTGAAGTGATGGCAACATTCTTATTGTTATTTATTTCTCGTGAATCTCATTTCTTCAGTCATGATGATTGAATTCAGTTTACTCCTTCTCCCAAAATATGCATCATCTAAATTCTATAACTTTATCTCTTTAGAAATAAACTTGGAGAATTAAGTAAAACTACTGCTTGGAGCAATTTTCTAGGAAAATTTGCTACCCATCTGCAAAAAAGCAGTTTTTGTCAAAAACGGTTGTTGAACTGAATTCTGCTTTATATGTCACAAGTTATGGTGAACTTAGAAAACATACACAAACTTTGCTTGCTCAGTGTCATATACCTTGCCTGTATCCTGATGGCTTCCAAAGCAATTTTTTAAATCTCCTCCTCAGTCAGGGGTTGAACTGTTTTGCATTTGCTAGGGGCAACAAGGTTAGTGGATTATTAATTGCTTTAGCCCTATAGCCAGCTGTTTCCTTATCTTTCTTCACCTTCAGTGGAAACTTTCTGAACTCTTTGGGTAATCAAATGCACAAATATCCGCTAGGACAATTTGGGCAAAAAAATGTCAGCTATACCATAATTAGACAAGTGGGAGAAATTGTGGTGGTGGTGGGGGGACTATAAATTGACAATGTCAGCAGCATCTAGAGAGAATTTATACAAAATGTTCTATAGATGGCATCTACCCCCAAGCAGGACTGGCAAAAATGTTTCCAAACAGATTATCAGAATGCTGGAAATGCAAATAGATACGTGGAAAGTATTATCACATGTGGTGGACCTGTCCCTCAGCAAAAAATATTGGATAAGGATTAAAAAAATGGTTAGAGGAAATGGTAAAACAGCAATAGTTAAAACCAGAGCTATTCCTATGGGATATATTATCAGGGAAATATAACAAAAAAATATCAATATTTAATGCTACACGTAATAACGGCGGCCAGAATAGTACTATATATGCTCAAAACTGGAAAAACAGAAATATATCTTCTGAGGAAATGGTAATAAAGAAAATATTAGACTGCACTGAGATGGATAGGTTGACAATGGAAATGAAAGACAAAGGAGAAACAGAATACTATTTAATTTGGAATGTATGGTATAATTGACTTGATAGTAAAATGCAAAGATTAGACAACTAATAATGAAAGACGATTAATGAATTAGAAATCAGAAATAAATATTTATACTTATTTCTGATTTCTAATTCATTAATTGTTTTTCTTTATTGGTTGTCTAATCTTTGCATCTACTATCAAGATGAAGAATATTTATTGTATATAATAGCATATAACAATAAGATGTTACAAAAATGTAAAAATATATCTATAACAAAACAAAAACTGTGGATATAAACTGGTATAAAGTTGTTGTAAAGATGTAATGAAAGGTATAAAATGAAGAAAACTATATAATAAAAATATTTTTTTAAAAAGAAGTCATTACTGTATTTTTTGGAATATAAGATGCTCCGGAGTATAAGACACACCTAGATTTTGGGGAGGAAAACAAGGGAAAATATCTGCCTCTGCCTCTGCCTCTCAGCAATTTGCCTCCTTGCAAAAAACAGTACAGACAATATACACTGTTTGTAGTGTTAACATTTCAGACTATACTTATACAGATGCTGTTAAAATTGATGTGCTTTCTGGAAGTATAGTTATTCTCTGCTATTTAAAAGAATAGCACTTTTTAAAACAATAGCACTGGGCTTGCTCAGATCAAGCGTTTATTTTAAAAAGCTTCTTCATTTTGTTACATTGTCCAGAATAAATAATAAAGCAGTCCTTAAAAAATAAGTCTAATAATTTGAACATTCTATAGTAAGGTGACCAGATTTTCAGATTGGTAAAGAGGGACATCTTTGACCGGGAGAAAGGGGGGGGGGCTTGATTAAAAATTTTATACGGAGCAACAAAAATTTTCATACAACGCAAAAATAGTATTGTAATATTTTTTTTATTTCAGCATAACTACAATTTACAAATATAAATTGTAACTGTTGCCAAACAGCAAAATTTTGATCACGTGACCATGAAGATGCTGCAACAGTCGCTAAGTGTGAAAATGGTCGCTAAGTGTGAAAAATGGTCATCAGTCACTTTTTTCAATGCCATAGTAACTTTGGTCACTATACCACCTTTCTTGCCACAGTTCTTAAGTGAATAACTGCAGCTGGTATTTTGTATTTTGGATAGAAACTTTTTTTAAATAGTCTAAGACAATTTAAAAAAAGAATCCCCACAGAAAAAATTGAAGTAAAACATTTCAAACTATTCCACACAGAATAAATTGAAGTAAAACTATTTTTAAAAATTCTATGCACAATATATTTCAAAGTATTGTGCATAGAATTTTTAAAAATGGTTTCACTTCAATTTATTCTGTGTGGAATAGTTTGAAATGTTTTACTTCAATTTATTCTGTGTGGATTCTTTTTTTAAATTGTCTTAGACTATTTTAAAAAAGATTCTATCCAAAATACAAAATACCAGCTGCAGTTATTCTTATTAAGAACTGTGGCAAGAAAGGTGGTATAATGACCAAAGTTACAATGGCATTGAAAAAAGTGACTGATGACCATTTTTCACACTTAGCGACCATTTTCACACTTAGCGACCGTAGCAGCATCCTCATGGTCACGGGATCAAAATTTTGATGTTTGGCAACAGTTACAATTTATATTTGTAAATTGTAGTTATGTTGAAATAAAAAAAATATTACAATACTATTTTTGCGTTGTATGAAATTTTTTGTTGCTCCGTATAAAATTTTTAATCAAGCCCCCACCCCCAGTCAAAGGTGTCCCTCTTTACTGAAAATCTGGTCACCTTGCTTTTTAGGATGCTGTCTAGGTTTGCCATAGCTTTCCTCCCCAGGAGCAAGCGTCTTTTAATTCCTTGGAATTGGGTATGTCTAGTTTAATGAAAAGAAGGACCGAGGTATTGTATTGTGGTTGCTGCAATTAATATACTTAATAACTCCATTTTTATTCTTTATTTTTTAATAATAATTTTCATAACAGTTGCTCCTGTTTTTGTAATTACTGTTTTATATTATTATTTTAGTGGATTGTTGTCATCCCTGAGAGTCATTTCTATTGAGATGTAAACATTTGAACAATAAATGTATTTATTTTCATATTTAAGGAAAGGCATCACCTATAAACTAAGCAAAGGTGTAGCTTCCAAGATGTGCCCTTGGGGTCTTGAAGTTGGTGGGAATCTACTCAGAGATTAATTGAAGAAAGCTTAATAACAGGGAGTTCTTCACTTAAATCCACACAGAATAAAACTATTTTAATAAATCCTATGCACAATAAATAAAATATTATTTTAAAATACATTAAAAAATAAAAAAAACCCACTTACCAGTAGGCAGACACTCCAAGTCAATCCAGAATGATGTAGATGTTAATACAAAGAACTGAGCAAATTAAAATGGTTAAATAGTCCCAGGAAATATTTTTCAAAGAAAAAAGAAGAGCACCATTTTTCCCACACGAGCAGACCTCCAAACTCCGTGCCCCTCCCCTCCAGAAAATCCAGGAAGTAACAGTCGCTTCCCTCTCTAGCCAGGTGTTTCCTGCACCTCTATGGTAATGGGTCATTTTTTCTTATAAAAGTGAGTAAGGGTGGGGGGGTCCGTTTTCTTGCTTTAAAGTTTTAATATCTTCAATGAAAGTACTGAGACAGAGAGAGAGGTTAGTTAGACAGGGTGTCTTTTGTCTTGCCCCAGTTAGGATTTCTTGCCCCGGTTAGGATTTCTTAAGCAAATCCACTGGGTTTTCAACATGAAGCCAGAAAAAAATCGAGACTTTTTTAAAACGCGGAGGGACACGGGACAAATTGTTATAAAGCGTGATTGTCACGCTGAAATCGGGACGTCTGGTCATCTTATTCTATAGGCATTTATAGTTATTGACTTACCTCCTTGCAGCAAACAGCCCGATTAGCACAAGAAAACAAAATCTGCCCCCCCCCCCCAGCAATTTGCCATGTGGAGCAAACAGCTAGTTTCACTTTCAATTTCTCCCAATCATCAGCTGCAGGGATTGCTATAGCTTATTAAAGCTTCTGCAAGCCCCGGTTTGCTGCAAAGAGGTAAATTGCTAGGAGCAGAGGCCAAAGGGTGGGGGCTGGTGGGTGGGTGGGGCTACATTCAGTACATAAGACGCACCCAAATTTTCACCCTCTTGGGGGGGGGAAGGTGCGTCTTATACTCTGAAAAATATGGTAATATAAATCAAGGATGGGAATCCATATAGACTCCAAAATACAAGCAGCACATGAAATGATTTGGTGGCTTCTAAATCTCCCTAAAACTCCTCTAGCAAATTATTAGTAATAAGTGACTAACAAGTTTATATTATAATGTGTAAACATAGATATGTAGAGTCCCTTTGGTGTTATAGTTAAGGTACTGAGGACTGATTCTCATTTGCTCCAGTGGATAACATTAGAACTAATGGGATAAAATGTCAAATATATAGGTACAGATTGGCATGAGGAAGAACTTCTTGATAGTAAGAGCAGTCAATCAGTAGAATAGGTTACTGCATGCAATGGTTTCTTCCTATTCACTGGAGGTTTTCAAACAGAAGCCTTATATTATCATCTATTAGAGATAGTGCAGTGAATTCAACCATTTGCAGGGGATTGGACTGATGCTCTCTTAGGTCCCTTTCACTCCATGATTCTATGACTTTATTAATGTGGACCATCATTAGCTAGATATAGGCAGTGTGGAAGACTAGCTTGAAATATACAATAAACCTTTATGAGCAATTGGCCTCATTGCAGAATTAAGACTGACTGTATGTTAGAGAGACTTATGAAGATCACACCTACCATTAAGGACTAGCAGTTGAGCAGTTTGTGGTACACTTTCATTTTATATGTTTTGATCAGTTTTGCAAATCTACTGCTATTTGATCTGGGTTTCAAACTCCAGACAACAATTAAGGTAAAGGTAAATGTTCCCCTTGAACATATGTGCTAGTCGTTCCTGACTCTCGGGGGCGGTGCTCATCTCTGTTTCAAAGACGAAGAGCCAGCGCTGTCCGAAGACGTCTCAGTGGTCATGTAGCTGGCATGACTAAACCCACTAAAAGTGGTCTCTATTTTTCGCCTTGCATTTTTTAACGTGCTTTCAAACTGCTAGGTTGGCAGAAGCTGGGACAAGTAATGGGAGTTCACTCTGTTATGAGGTGCTAGGGATCTGAACTGCCGACCTTTCTCATCAACAAGATCAGCACCTTAAGCCACTGAGCCACCGCGTCCCCAAATCTAACAACAATTAGATGGGAGCATAGAGAATTTAGTGCTGCCATCTAATAGCGAATCAGATTTTTGCATTCCAGATATAATAGGCTTATTACAGGTAGTCCTTGACTTATGCTTAGTGATTGTTTGAAGTTTTTGTGGATCTACCTGGGGGTTACTTATGATCCAGTTTCTAAATTATGATAATCCTCCCCTCCATGGTCACTTAAGTTCACTTCAAGCCATCAACAAGTGGGCCACATGGCCATTTACAGCATCCTGTGGTCACATGGCCACATTTTACTAGGGTTTTGCCAAAAGTGGCATTTATGTCCGGTTTTGGGCAAAACTGTACCCATAGTGAACCATTGATTTATTTAACGATCATGGTATTTGTTTAACTGCCCCCAGAGAAAAGGGTTGCAAAATCAGCAGGTTTATGAGTGTCACAAGTTACAACACTGATGGGCAGGCTCCATTACGATCACAACTACCTATACAAACTATGAAGTTTTAGCTGAGGTGTTCACTTGACAATAATAGTAATCTGAAAAATTATAGGGATCTTCTTCCTGATTTCCTCTTACTACAGGAAGTAAACAAAATCAATTCTTGTATTGCTATTGTTCCAAGGTAGAAATGAAGATTTTTTTAAAAAAATGTGAATGGTCCCAAAGAGAAGGCTTAGAAACTGACATAACCATGGCTGTGATAAAGTGAAGTAGGACAGCCAGTCAAGTACTCTTTCTCCCAGTCTGTTCCAGAAACAATTTCCAAAAACACATACCGTAAGCAGCTTTGGCATCAGAACCTCTTAACAAAACAAGGCAGCTCATTGAAAGATCATAAGGTGACTTAAACTTTGATTAAGTGCCTTTCTTCAGCTCTAGATGTATTTACGATCTGTAATAATGGAAGATTAAAATTCAAGTCAAATTCCAGGTTGCAGATGGAATGGAAAAATCTTAATAGCTTGTTTATTCAGTTTATTTCTCTCCTTCCAAAGAACAAATATGTATTTTCTTCAAAATGTTCACATATTTTTTCAAGTTGTCCCAGAACAAATTATTTTATAACTGAATATAGCAGCCACCATTCAAATCCAAAACAATTTATCTGAAAGTCACTTTTGAAGACCATTTTTCTCTACTCTTTTCTTGACCAACATCTATCATTAGGCAGAAGTGACAGCTCCCCAGCTGTTCCTTTTGAGCCCTTGACTGTCCCCAGTTTTAAAGGTCAGATCCATGAGTGCTCCATAGCAGGTCTCCTTTTCTTATATTCTCCAACTGCTCTCAAGCATCATAAAGGATCACATCCGACAGCCCTTTATAGAGTGGAGGCAGGTTCCATTGGGTTCTTCATCATAGGCAGCCCAATGTCCTAGATGTATATACCCTTGTGCTTCAAGGACTTTAACTCTGCATATTTGAGTATAAAATGTCTCATAGCATAACTTGGCTATAACCTGTATTTAAGTAAGACTTTTATTACACCAACTGATGGATTACAAAATAGACTTCTTCTATGTTACCTTTCACTGAACTGGCAAATTGTCCTGCCCATCCTCCTTGTCTCTCTCACACATGCAGAAGGAATACATATATTTTTAATATGAAAGCTTTCAATATTTTCAAAATACATAGCCTTGATGGAAACATTTCCTCTCTGGTAGTGCTTTTTCAATTCATAGAATGGAACTCAATTGGAAAAATCTGGAAGGGAATTACCTTCCTGAATTAGCCTTGAGTACGTGCCTACTGTCCCTGTCCTATTCTTCCCATTTATTTGTATTCATTTCTTATGTATATTCTTATACCTGCTTGTACTTATATGTTTATATGTTATATTCATACATACGTTTTCTCATACATGCTTGACAAACCAAAATAAATAAAATAATAAATAAATAAAGTAAGTCTTGAGACATATTGCAGAGGTACACAGGTTAGTTAGTTTACTTTATTGATTAGCCCACAGGACATATCTGAAGACAAATTATACTAAATCAGGTATAATTTATAAATATGCAATATTTATATTTCTTCCTGTTACATGTATTGAGTTGCTTGGTGACTTGTCTTGCCTATTATTTTGCCAGTTAAAAATGAATAATATGAAATACTTCCTTGTGAAGGAAGTCAATAAAATGCACACCATTGTTAAAGAAGCAGTCTATAGCAAGGGATTGATGTGATGACCTGTTTTAAAAATTCTACCTTTTCCAATTACTTTTGCAACACTCTTCTATTTCATTGCTCCTTATTCTCTACCTGATTACTTCCCAAATATCTTTCAAGATATACACTGTATTTTTACTCTTTCCAAGACATTGCACTAATGTTTATGTCATTTTCCTGCATTGCCTATTGCCCAGAGGTGGGTTCTTACCAGTTTGGACTGGTTTAGCTGAGTAGGAAGTAACTTGGCCAACTATGCCCCTGAACCAGTTCTATCGGTGGTGCCATAGACCCCACCATTTTGTTTTTTTGTGCATGCGCAGAAGCATTTTTATAGTACCGCACATGTGCAAAGCGCACACGTGCCCGCAGCACGTCCCTGAGTGAACCGGCAGTAGCGGCAAGTGGAACCCACCCCTACTAATGCCCTTGGAAGCAAGAGATCTTTTGATTGGAAAGATGGAGCTTCTTTTTCAGGACCACCTTTGTGCTGAAATCTAACCATTTGTTTCCCTTGTAAGGCAAATGAATACAGGCTAGCATATATGTGGACCTCAGGCCCCTTCAGATGTACAATAGCCTCCTGTTTATCATCTACATGAGCCAATTCCTTCAAGAAAAAACTTGGTGTGTAGTTATTTTGCTATCTTGACTGTAAGACCCTGAACTCTTTGCTCAGAACTCAAATTACTTTTTGACAGACAGTTGGCAAATTCCCATCAACGCAACACTAATTCCAGACTCAACCTTGTGCTTTTCCTCATAGATTTCTGTTGAGATTTGACATTTAAGCAAAAGGTCTACTAAATATTTACTTTATAAAGTGCTGTATGGTTCCAAAGTCAGCAGTTCAAAAAAAGGGGGGAAATTGATCTTTAAAGGTTTCTGTTTTCTGAAGTGTGCTTTCCTAACCTTGGGAGCAAACAGCAGCAGTTTAGCATCTGCAGAAAATACAAGATGGTTTGGGGAAAGCTTAGAATTTGCATTTACAGCCTGGAATCAATCCAGTTTATTTGAAATGTCATCATATTTTTACAGTGGCTGTCTATTACATAATGCTCAGGAGTGCCGGAAGCTATGTTTTGCCACTGCACAGTAATAATATTTGCATTCGGATCATATTTTAATGTAGTAAAGAGTGAAAAAAATCCATTTTTTTGCGTTCATCTGTGCACAGGCTTTCACTTATTTAGTCTTAGCCTTAAAATATTTCAATGCTATCTACTCTTTCCCTAATGTGCCATTTCTTTTAGAGTCTCTCTCTCTCTAGTCCATCTGCCACCTCTTTGACATTTTAAGAGAATGGAAATACTTTGCAATACAGCACATTGCATGGGACTAGATATCTGTTTTCTCTCCAGATATTGCTGAACTGTAACTCCATTCAAAGCTAGGTAGGAGGCCCAGTAATGTGAGATAATTGGAGTCGTATTGCAACAATACTTAAGTGAGCATATTTTGTCCAGTTTTGCATTCATCATTTGTTTTCATCTTCTGCCTATTCAACTGGACATCTTATTCACAATGGAGCAAATAGCCTTACTTTGATCTGCCAGGCCTACTTATTTTGTGTTGGGAATGCCATAGAATTATCTACTACAATGTCCTACCTGTCAATGACTACTTCAGCTTCAACCATAATAATACAGAAGCACACAATAGATACAAACTCAAGTTAAACTGCATCAAACTCGATTGCAGAAAATACGACCAGCAACAGAGTGGTCAATGCCTGGAATGCACTACCTGACTCTGTTGTTACATCCTAAAAACCCCATAACTGTAACCTTAAACTGTCTACTGTTGTCTTCTCCCCATTCTTAAGATGTCAGTAGGGGTGTGCAGAAGTGCACCAGCATGCCCAACATCCCCATTTATTTGAAGCCATTTCCTGTGTTCTTATTCATGTTTATTCTTATTCCTGTAATCTTGTACATGAGTGACAAACTAAGTAAAATAAAAATAAAATAAAGTAAAAGGAACTGTGTGGATCACAGGGTCTAACTTTCTGCCCACTGCAAGATTTTACTACTTTATCATTTCTGATAGATGATCAGCCAGGCCTCTGGTTTAAATACCTGCATCAAAGAAGATTCTAGCACCTTCAGAGGAATTTTATTCCATTATAAAACTGAACTGCTCTTGCCATTCCCCCCCCCCCCAATGTCCAATTAAAAAAAACTGAATCATTTTAATTTAAACTCATCATTCCTTGTTCAGTCTTCTGGAACAAGTTTAAACATCTTCTACATGGCTCCCTTTTCAAATAATTCAGAGAATTATCGTGTCTTCTCACACTCTTTTCTAGGCTAAACATACCCAACAGTCTTAACATAACACATTTCCTTCTAACCTCTTATCAACTTGATTAGTTTCCTTTGGACATAATTCACTTTGTCAATATTTTTTCTAAAATGCGGAGCCCCAACAGAGACATAATATTCCAGATGTGGTCTAATCAACACAACTATTTTGCTTGATCTTGACCTTAGATTTCATACTAGGATCTCTTGGGAGACTTTATCAAATGCTTTGCTAACATTAAGATACATTATGCCTATTATATTCCCCTGGCCAGGAACAGGAGGGGAGTTCAGTTGTTTGAAAAGCCCCGAGTGGAACTCCCCTCCTGTTCCTTCTTCACCTGTTTGAACAAACCACGCAGGGGTGCTCCCTTGTCTTTGGCAGGTGCCTTGTTTCCAATTGGGAGGAAGAAATCCATCTTTTCCCCCTCTCTCCATGGATCCCCATCCCAATTGGAAACAAGGCGGCTGTGAAAGACAAGGGAGCACAGCCCGTGTGGCTTGTTCAAACACCAGAAGAAGGAACAGCAGGGGAGGATTCATTGGACAAGCACACATGATTTCTTTTTATAAAGTTGCATTTTATATTTTGGTGAAGAGAAGTGAGTTGTTCTGAACTAGGCTTCCCAAGAGCATTGAAGCAAACTCCTTGTCCCGACAAAAAACCCTTTTATTAATTTACTGTGAATTCTGTTCATTCAAATCCAGCAAAGTCTTTCAAGGGAGGATTTACAGCCACATACCTCATCTGGCTTGGAGAATTACCAGGCCAATATCTTCAAAACTTGGCAAGGAGTCTCGGACAGTCACGAACCAATTAAGTGAACTAATCGTCTCCTGCAAACTCCACTCCCCTTTTGCTCCCCTTTTATTTCCCCTGGAAGTGGCCATTCATCATTTACCTGTGGCCTTACTCCCAAGTCAACCCCTGTTCTTTAGCTGTTCCCTTCATCTGGCAATTCTGTGCACACTGGGAACAGGCTCCAGCTGTTCGTCTGCCTCACTGATGTCTGACTCTGAAGGCAGCTGATAACTGGCATACAGGTCTTGCCCCCTCTTTGCCTTTGACACAGAGCCATCATCAGAGCCTTCCCCAAACTCCAGGACTGGGCCATGTTCCTCCCAAACCTTTTTACTGTCTGAATCTGCATCCAGCTCTGCTGGCTGCTGGCGGGCTACAACATGAGCCACATGATTGAAATCCCCATATTTAATCAGTATAAGGTGAAGAAAGGGGAAGAGATGATTCTGTATACATTAACAAAATGATCAGAAAAGTCTATATCATAAAGATGCATTCTGTGTTATATATAGTTATATAGTATCTTCATAGCTTGTGAAGAATTTCCAGCATATAGGATTTTATAAAATCGGAAGCAAGCAACCCTTCCTCCCCATGGAAAGATTTTTCTGAAAAAACTTTAGTAATTTAAACTATCTTTAAGCTTATATTTTAAATCTACATGCTGACATATAAATGATAATGGAATTTATTTCTGATTTATTTATTTTAAGATGGCTACTGTAATTGTTTACAAATCTTCAGTGACAGTTAATAATGTTCACTATATTATAAAAATATCAAAGCAGGAAGAAAATGAGTTATCTTGTTTTATTTAAAAACAAGTAGAATTTGAAAAGCAAATTCAATTGACAGTTTTATACAGCTGCCCTAGATTATTGTGACTTGTCCATTCTTGAATTGTTCTTCAAGTATCTGCATAATGTTGGCAATGGTCTTTGGAGATTAATAACGCAATGGCATGTTTATGTCTCCTCATAAACATATTGGCTTGGAAGAATATGTTTGTCTGGGAAGATTAAAAAAAAATATAGGAAGGATCTAGCAAACTAAGACAAAGTGGAACTGAAATTTATCCTCATAACATCTTGCCCAGACAAAGAACAATCTTTTTATCTATTTGACTATTTTGTCAATAAGAATCCTGTCCCTGCCTTTCATATAGAACAAGGATCTCCAACAGTGGTGGGTTGCAAACTGTATCGGTTGGAACGGGGCCGGTGGCATCCTCATGGATGCTTGCAGCATGCGCATGCATCTTAGCACCTCTGTGATGCTCTGCGATGCTCCAGCTGCTCTACGGAGCATTGCGCAGGGACTGTACACACCATGCGCCTGCGCAGAAATGCAGAAGCTTTTAAACACTGGTAAGGAGCACGGGTGGGCAGGTGAGCCCTCTGGAGCACCATATCAAAACGGAATCCAGTGCTCCGGCTGGCTCCAGTACGCCCGTACCGGGGTGTACCGCCTGCAACCCACCACTTCTTGGTTTTGGATTTGAAATAGAAACCAAACATACCAAGGAGATTTGCTTCATCTGAATTTTTTCTAACTTATATGTCTTAAGCAACTCCAATTAATGAGAGGTGGAATGTAACAAGGGGGAAAAATCAAGAAAAAAGCACTATTTTCTCACTGATAACTGATCACCTAATTTTGCCTGTGAGGAAAGATTTAATTAACCCACTACCATAAATCAGAACTTGGGAAAAGTTCTGGAGATGAAGAGAAACATACCCAAGTTTGGCTGTATTCAGGTTTGTTCCAATTTATATATTCTGAGCAACTATGACCAATGAGAGGTGGAAAATAACACGGGAAAAAAATCAAGAACTGGGAAAATACAAAGGTTTTTTTTCTTTGCAAAAGATAAAGATGGCTCCCACTTCTCTTCCACTTCACATTAGCTAAATTAACTAAATTTAAGGTGGACCAGAACTTTGAAATAAGAACTATATAAGTAACTGCAATTTTGGAACTGGACATTAAGGAAGAACAAAAGACTAAGATGGCTCCTCCACTCTTCTTCACCACATCAGTTGAACTAGCTAAATTTAAGGTGCGCCAGAATTCTGAAATAAGAACTGTATAATTAACTGTAACTTAGGAACTCGACATTATGGAAAGGTGGGAATTTGAAGAACTACGTGAAATTATAAAAAATATGCATAAATCATTAAAATCAAGTCTAAATAGAATTCTGAACTCAGAGAAGCAGGAACTGAAGGAAGAAGTGGGAGGGATAATGAAGAGGTAGAAACAGTGGGGGGGGGAAGCAGACAAAAATCTTCATTGGGTTCGACAGTGGTATAGGGAAAATTGAAAAGAGGGGATCTGTCACAACAAAAGGAAATAAAAAGAGACCAAAGATCTTACAGAGGTTGACAGTGACATAGGGAAAACTGAAGGAGGGGGTTGCGCCCCAACAAAGGGAAATATAAAAAAATGGGTTTGACATTGGCTTGGGGAAAATTGAAAAAGGTGGACATGTTAAAACAAAGAAAAGGGAGAAGACAGGAATAGAGAAGTGGGACAAAATACTTACTAGGAAAAAATCAGACAATTAGAAATTGTTATATGGGGAAATATAAAGCTGAGATATGTGGTTTACTCCTAAACATGACAATAAAATTGAGTTCCTAATGGTTTGAATATGATAATGGAAAGATAATTAAATAAAGGTTCAAATATATGAAATATGGACAAATATGAAATTGTTATGGGGAGATTGTAAAGCAGAGGTTTGTGACGCATTTTTATACCTGATAATTAAACTGAGTTGCTAATTGATTGAATATGACAATGGAAGGACAATTAAGCATGGGTTAAAAAAATATAAAACATGGACATATATAGAACTTCTAAGATGATGAACATAGTAGATTAATGGAATTGTAATGAACATTGAACAGTAAGAATTGTTATTTAAAGACAATTAAGGGTAACTTAAGCCAAGATATAGAAAAATGGAGAGGGAATATGAAATATACTTACAATGAGAAACTATTGAGATTTAAAGAGAATCACAAATTTGGGGCATGTAAGGATGCATAATTATATAAATATAATGATGAGAATAGCTGGGAATTGTAACCAGGTCTACATCTCGGCCAAAAAATAGGCTGGGGGATACAATATGTATACTTTTTTCTCTCTTTTAAAAAAAGAAGAAGGAAGATATATGTTAAAATTAAATATGTATATTGAAAAGGAATTATAAATACTATAACATAAAATGGAGCTTGCTCAGAAGCTGAAATACACTAAGTAAATGAGATGAAGAGTGTGAAGTAGAGGAGAGAGGTAAGAGAAAAAAGAGGGATAGGATAGAGGGCAGGGGGGGAGAGGAGGAGAGAAAGAAGGAGTGGAAAAGGGAGACAGGAGAAGGAGAGAGGAAGAGGAAGTAGATAAGAGAAGGATGACAGAGGGAAGAAAGGAGGTAGGGAAGAGGAGGAGAGAGGGAGAAGAAAGTGATGGATGGTGTATGGAGAGCAGAAGAGCCAATAAATTGTTCACTTGTTTTTGGGAGTTGATGGTAAGACAAATTGATGTAAACATTTAATAATATAATACGATGTTGGCTATTCAATAGTAGACATGTGATTATATGTTATGAAAATAAAAAAATTAAAAAACTTTATATAAAAATAATAATAATTCTTCAGCCAACCAGGAATTCTGGGAGTTGAAACCCACAAGTCTTAAAGTTGCCAAGTTTGGAGACCCCTGATATCGAACATAAGGTAGGAAAGTTGAAGGTCAGTATATATCTTACAATTTTCCAGTATAAGCTGCTATCCATGTTCCTCTTCAAGACTTTGAAGTTTGCCATGTATTCTCATCCTCTCCCATTCTCTGTGATGGATTTTGTAGTTAATTCCACTCAGTTGCACGTTCCCAGAACAAATCGGCAATATCTCAGAGTTCAATAACTGGGATAAGTGAGGAAAGCAGCCCAGCAATTATGAAATAAATTGAATACATATATCATTATTTTATTAACTCCTACATTTTCATTGAATGACACTATTCA
The DNA here is from genome assembly GCF_009769535.1 of Thamnophis elegans. Lineage (NCBI taxonomy): Eukaryota > Metazoa > Chordata > Lepidosauria > Squamata > Natricidae > Thamnophis > Thamnophis elegans. Next base: position 70,801,077 of record NC_045544.1, on the reverse strand, counting down.
TTAGATTACAGATAAAATATAAAAGATACAAATAATGTTGTATGTCTAAGTTAATTAAAAAATAACTGTGGTTCCATCATTAAAAATTACTCCACAACATTTAGGCCCTTGTCTGTTGCTTTCTGAGAGCTTCCTTGTCCTACTTAGCTTTTTGACTCGGAGGCTTTCTTTACAACTATTATTCTTCACAAGCACATCTTTCAAGCAGAAGCTTCATCATTTTTCTCTCCTTTTTGCAACGTTATACATACATATTTTTTGATATTGTGCTCTGCAGTCCTTGGAGTACAGTCCTTCATTTAAGAGTTCCATACTTGGTACTAAAAAAAAAGAACAACACCATAGTTGCCTCTAGACAAGATAGGCAGCACATAAATCAAATAAATATTAGGTGAAATGTGCACAAAGATGCATGCATATTTTCACATATGATGATATTATGCTAAATCATAACAGAAATAAAACAGAGAAAAAATTATGGAAAATAAGAAATTATACTAAAATTGACAATTATCTTCCCCAGTGTTCTGTTCCAAGGTTCATACGGTAGGGCAAGAGTTTTGCTCAATTACAGGAAACAATAGCATAATTTACATGCAGCCCAGAATAGAATTCAATCATCTCCTCATCAATGACAAAGGACTGGCAGATCAAGGCAAATGTCAGAGTTGCTGAATATCTGTACAAATTGACCCCCCTGCTACAATGGCCCCTGTAGTTTTCGTAGGGCATATGAGACAGACAGATTGATTCTGGCCAGAGAAGTTAGCCCTGAAGATATCTTGCTGTTAAACTATAGAGGACCCAAGTGACAAACACAATTCAAATTTTACCCAGAAGGAAATGGAAGCCCAGCTGATGACATCAAGTCCAAATATTGAAGAACAGAAGAGGGAATCAAAGAGGATATCCAAGTTCATATATATATATATATAATTCACTGCCTTATTCCTATATATCTGTTCACATTGCCACTTTGCAATAACACTTAAAGGGCAATCTACATATACATAAGTATTGATTATTTTTATTCAGTAGTAAGGCATCAAGATATTTGATCAATTTACTAATGAATAGGCCACCAGTTGAACTGAAAATCTGTACCAGTTGCCAGGATTAGGAAATAAGTAGTCCTCCTGGATGTGATGATGATTATTATGATGATGATGTCCCATCATATCATGACCCACTCTTAGGAATCACATAGATTTTCTCCATGACAACCTGTCCTTATCCTGGTTTTTTGGGTGTTTAAATAATACACTCATCACCACTGTAACTGAGTCCATCTATCTTGCTGCTGTCATCTTCTCTTTCGTTTCCCCTTTTCTTGCATTAAAGCCTTTTCAGAGAACTGTGTCTTTGCATAATGTATTTGAAGTAGAATAATTTCAGGTAGAGGCATCCTGGTGCCCTCAATGTATTTTGAACAATTTACTACTGTCCTTGTTGATTGGCCTGATGGGTGGTCCAACCGTGAACATTTTGGGAGACCAGAGAGATATTGAAAGCTGGTTATTCTTATGTTGATGATGACGAAGAAATATTGTCTCTAAGCCATTTACGTATATTCATCTTTGATTAAAGCAACCTAAAAACACATTCTAGTGGTCGTTTGTTTTCTGCCTTGTTCTACTCAGAAAATAATTTGAAAGCTTATGGGTTTTTTTTTCTCCTCTGCTATGGTTCTCAATATTTTGTTTTCTGCATCACTCTGTTTTATTTTAAGACACAAGTTCCTATTAAATGTATTGGAGAATGAGCAATTAGTCATCCAAGAATCATATACGAACATGTTTTACTTGCTTCTACGCTGCCAGTTTTCATTTTTTTACCCATGCTGTAAAAGTATCATCGTTTTGAAAAAGAAAGATTGTCACTCTCAAAACATAAGAAAGAAAACCAGAAGACTTTGCTCCCAGCTCTGAATGTATAGTTTCTCCATTCTGCACCATGCTTTTGTTCACTGAATACTCAGCTCTCCATCTCACCACCTCTGCAATGAAAAACAGTAATAATTTTCAGCTCTCCTAAAAACAATATTAAGTGTGCTAATTGCTGGTCAAAATCTGTACATCCCAATTCCTGTAGAGCCAAATATGCAGGAAATTCAGAAGGGTAGGTTTCTCCTCATTTGGATTTCTATACAGGGAAAGCATCCCTTTGTGCATCTTATTACATTGGACAGCAATTTTTCCCAAAACATTTTGCTTCTTGAAAAATCTTTGGTGATTATAATAGTACCTTCAAAGTTAACTCAATTATCCCAAGGATGCTTTTTCTTTTTCTTTTTTCTTTTTTTCAAGAGGCAACTGGACTTTCAATTTTTTCTTTGAAGAAGTTTCACTTCTCATCCAAGAAACTTCTTCAGTTCAGTTCAATTTTGGAAAAGCACTTTTGGTCATTTATGTTGTCCAATTGTCAAATTCCATGTACTAGGTATATAATTCAGAAGTTTCTTGGGTGAGAAGTGAAAAAGTTTTCTTTTCTTCAAAGAAAAAACAAAAAATCTAGTTGTCTCTTGAAAAAGCACCTTTGGGACAACCATGATCTGGATAACTGAGAATCTCCATAGACATTGAACTCAATTATACTTTCAGAATGACTGTATCACATAGGAATCTTGAGAAATATAAAATTAACTTTTAATGATTATCTGTGCTCATCTGTTTTTTCAGTGCTAAAACACTGTATAGTCTCAGAATTTGGCAACAGTTGCCTTACGGATTGTATTTCCCTGCAAATGTAGTTCAGAAAACAATCTTCCTTTAGTGTCAAGTTATTTTGTATTAGCTCTTCAGCTAATGAAAATTGATTCACAGAAGACCTTGCACAGTTTAATGGTATCACTGTTGCAACAATGATTTTGCATCAGAAAGATTTGAATTTGTCTACTATGTATAATGGGAGATAGGAACAGTTTTGCTGATTGAATCCCTTGTGTGTGTGTTTTAATTTTTTTAAAAATGACTGTGTTTCACATGCTTATTACTTTATATATATATTTGCTGTATGCTACCCAGAATTACTTCTTGTGAGATGAGTGGCCATATAAATTTGAGAACTAGATAAAATTTAAATAATAAGTAGAAATTTCCTAATATATAACATATTGTATTTAACCATCCAGCCTCAAGATCATGTATTGGGGAGTGGATTTTACGCTAACTGAACCAGAACATTGTTTTTCAAGGATTAGATCCATTAACAATATTAAATAATTGTCCATTACATGATTCCTCTTGACTTTTCTTATATTCAGTATCTAAAATTCTTTCTCTCTTAATATTAAATTCCTAGTTTTTCTCTTTCTCACCTGCCTATATGTCTTGATCAGGGGTGAAATCAACTTACCTTCGTCACTGGTTCGCAAATGTGAGCGCACATGTGCCACTCCGTGCATGCGCAGCACCTTCCACGCATGTGCAGAGCATCAGAAACAGGATGTGATGACGTCCAGGTGGGAGGGCAGAGCCTCCCACCACTACTGCTACCAATTCGCCCAAACTGGATAGAAACAACTGAATTGCACCACTGGTCTTGATGGGTTTGCCTTGAAGGCTGGATTTTATGCTTTGCATAAAGCAGGAAAACACTGGTTATCTCATTTCTTTATCCTACCAACTTTTGACTCAGGTGGAACCCTACAATTGCTGGGCTGCTTTAATGCATAGCAGAAGAAATGCTGTGCTCACACAGGATACAAAGCTCTTCTTCCTAGTCATTTCCACAGCACACGTAGTCAATTGTGTATGTCGTGTCAATTTTCTGTTTTCTTTATTAGAACAAGCTTTAATAAGATTTCTTTTCTCATTTGCAGCTTAGTTAAGTTCCCATATTGCCAACACTGCCAGGAATGTGGAATGTGGTGGAGGCTATGTGGTCAGTAATTTAAATAAGTGTGCCTCTTGAGCAAGGCTGCGATAGAAGGGCTGTTGCAATAAAGAATGTGTTCCTGTGTTGCCACTGCAGATTTTTTGGAGTGGGTGGGAGAGAGGGGGACACAAAACAAAACAGTAACCCTAATATTAACTGTTCCCTAAATGAATAACATCCTGGAAGCTAACTCTTGAGTGTGAACTTCATGATTCAGTCAGAGGTTCTCACACATTTCCACCATCCTCAGCACTGTTTAAGATGAAGTCATTAAAAAAAATCTATAAAGCAGGCTAAATTTAATTCACCAGCTGAACATGGATGATCCATATCTGCTGTTCAGCATACTGAAAATGAAACAGATAAAGGGATCCTTTCTGTCATTTGGTCGTGCTGCCTGTAAGTTTAGATAAAGGGAAATATTAAGGGTTATAGGGCACACATTCAAGCTGTAATAGAAGTGATGATTGGATGGGGGTTAGTATCAGAGCTCAACCAATCCATACTTGTGAACACTGGGACAATTCTCTGGACTTTTCCTAGAGCAGAATTTATTAGGAGGAGGAGTTTCAGCAGAGATGGGTGCAGTTAGCCAGAAGATTTGAAAGACAGATTGTCATGAAGAAAATTTATCTATGTTATCACTAAGAGTTGACACCAACTAGTGGCACATAACCAGCCATGAAGATGATGAGATTACTCTGATGTTACACAATGTGATGTCTCCTTTGGACGACTCCTCCGATGCTTCCTCAGAGGCCAGCTTGAGGGAGAATGAGATCATTCTTGGCACGTCAGAAATTACTGACCTTGAACTGCTGGCAGAATAGGCTTTGGCTTTGCCAGTGGAGATGAGGGGGAGGAGCTGCCTGCAGTGGTAGATCTCAGAGCACGCAGGGCAGAGAAATGGAGGTCTGACAGATTGCTCTGGAAAAGGTCCCACTGCATTTGATGGACTGTACTGGGAGCTATTTAGCAAGTTAGACAGAGGGAGAAGTTGCTGGAAGCAATGTGGTGGGTTGTGGCTGTGTGCTCATTCATGTTTCTGACTTTCTATAACCCGTGAGCTAATGTGGATGTAGTTTAAGTTTTGCCTGGGGGCTTTATGTCCATTTATTGGACTTACTGTTTGAGCAGCTTGCTATTTGTGTTATGGACTAATTGCTCATTGCCTGGGGAATTAATCAGGGCTTGCTCTTTGCTGGCTTTGGTTGGGACAGTTCTAACACTAAATGAAGTTAACTGTTGGGGAAAGATAAATAAAACCCTCCATAAATCACACTGACATGCAGTGGTGGGATTCAGCCAGTTCGCATCACTTCAGGAGAACCGGTTGTTAAATCTCTGAGCAGTTTGGTAAACTGGTTGTTGGAAGAAATCATTGGGGCAGAGAACCAGTTGTTATATTACACTGACGTGTAAATGTGAGTGAGTGGGGCAGCACACACAAATGTACTATTCTTCAACTCAATACTAGCCTGTTCAGGATAATCTGTATTTATTATGTCATTCTAAATAGTCCCATAGTATAAATATAAGCCAGGTTGGTACATGAAAAACAAGCCAATATAATTTCTGGAGACAACCTGGGCAGGTCCCTGCAGGTTTTTTGGAAAGATTTCAGAAGTGATTTGTCATTGTCTTTTTCCTAGGGCTAGGTGACAGTAATTGGCCCAAGACCACCCAGATGACTTTATGCCCAAGGCAGAACTAGAATTCAGAGTCTCCTGGTTTTGGCCCGGTAGTTTCACCTTGACACCAAACTGGCTTTCAACTTTCACTTTATTTTATTGCAAATAACATCAAGCTGTTGTAGTCTCTGCTTATGGATCCATCTTGAATTGAGATTCCAAAATGGAATTTAACTCAAGGCATCAGGAAGTCTGCAGATGTAAAATCGACCTCCCACTCATTACCTTATTCTATAATTGTTATGTTGATTAAGAAATATTTGCAAAAGTACTTGCAAAAAGTTTGTAGAGGTGTATCCATAGAGACCTGTATCCTCTGGAATTCTCTTTTATGAATCATAGAAGATACAAAATGCAGTACTGTAATTATCCATTTACATTATTTCTATCTGATATTTTAAGTGATTTGTATTCAGCTCAGGGTAGTTTTAAATGATAATTATATTGTAAAGTTGCAACCTTTTCCAAATAAGGATGCACTTACTCTGTATTCCAAGCCAGTCAATCAATTTTTCAGCAGGTAGATGCAAGAAATCAACTAACTTAATTCTGTGCTCATTTCCATAGAAGAATTGTGGAATCTTCCGAGGACCTTGAAAATTGCTTCAGACATCTATGTTCCCAGAACATCATCTGTGATGAAGAGGCTCAACTGATCTATTTCAGACTCAGATATAGTGGAACTGAAACTACAATGAAGCTCTTTTTTCACAAGTGTTTGCTTACTTTTCTCACTGGAGAATCTTTTGCCTCAGTCTTCTGAGCATTTGACTTTCGGGTCCTGAAAATGGAATGTTGGCTTGAGGGTTTTGCAGCTCCCTTAATAGCCCAGTCAAAAAAGAAACCAGGTTCACAACACTTCAGAAGTGATGTGTCAGTTTTCCCTTTTCTTCTATGTATGTTGGCTAAGCCGAAAGCACCTAGCTCCCTGTTTTAATTCCCACAGTTTGAAGCTTGATTTTTGTTGCATGGCTTCATTCTTATGTTACTTATTTTATGGTAAATTGCAATTTTTTTAAAAAAAATCAGGTCACTGCTAGCCTGAGAATGTGGATTTTAAAGTTAATAGAATGACCGTGTGGCTTACCATACAATGTGGAACTGACTTTGCTTGTTGGTAATTAGTATGCATAGTGTTATCTTTTCTGTCACAACATAATGTTAAATCTTTCCTAGACTGTCTTGAAAATATGACCTTGACATTACATGTATCGCTATTCTGTTTCTTGATGCTAATGGGATCTCAGAATAAAATTCAGGCAGCAAAATGAAGCAAACATAATACAGAACTAATCTAGCACCACTTTTCAAGATGTTTAGGTAGGAAAATTGTATATGTGTGCAACTGCTGTTGGAAGACAATCCTTACTTTTTGCTCTTTCACATATCTTCTTGTCTGTGCGTAGCTCATTCTGTCAGTCTGCTCCTGCTTTCAAAAGGAAAACAGTGAAGGGAGTATGCTCTGATTGACCAGGAAATTGGGCCAAATCGCCTATTGGGTCAGTCCTACCATAAGACAAGTAAAAACAACATTTCAGATTCTAGAAGCTAGCAGTAAGATAGCAAGGACTTATTCCAGCCATATAAATTAACTTCTGTATTTTCAGAGGTAGTAGAACTACTGATCAAGTAATGCTAACTACCCTGATGTATGCCAGTGAGACTTGGACTGTATACAGGAGGCATGCTAGGCAATTGAACCACTTCCACATGATCTGCCTCCGTAGAATACTGAGGATCCAGTGCCAGACAAGGTGCCAGACACAGAAGTCCTCTCCAGAGCAGGCCTGCCATCAGTTCACACCCTGCTGATGAAAGCTGAGACACACTAGGCAGGCCATGTAACAAGGATGCCGGACCATCACATCCCTAAACAGCTACTCTGGTGAGCTGTCTCAAGGAAAACGATTGCACAAGGGACAAAGGAAGCAATACAAAGACACCTTGAAACCCTCTTCAAATTGACACCACCTCCTGGGAAACCGTGGCACAAGATCAATCAACATGGCACACACTGATCCACCAAGGCTCACAGACATCAGAGGACAGAAGAATAACCACAGCACAAGAGAAGTGAGCACTCTGCAAAGCCAGAGCTGCAAATGCTACAACAATGGTGTCCACACATATTTGCCCGACATGTGGCAGAACATTTCATGCTAATATAGGCCTTATCAGCCACCTGCAGACACATTGTGGCTAACCCACAACCTGATAGGTGTCAAGGTCCTCTTTGAATACGATGGACAAATATCATCAGAACTAATCTAACATTAGTATTGAACAAAGATTGAAATGAGAGCCCAATTAGCTTTTATACATCAAATGAGTAGAGAACACTATATTCACTTCAGTGAGGAGAACATGATGGCCAGACTTGACTCTTGGATCAGGCTTAGCCTTGCTCTTAGTTTCAGTGATATTTTGGTCCTAGGCAGCAATAAATATTGGCACTTGAGGACAGAGTTAGATATAACTTTTCATCTTCTAAAGTAGCTTGCTATCCTCAGTCAAAACAAAATATACTATTCTGTCATGAATGTGGAAATAAGAAACTATTGATCGTTGGCTAAATTCCACGAGATTTCTTGGAGAAAGAATTATATTGTCTCCTTTGTTTCTTGAGACATCACATTATTGTAATTTAAAACTTAGTGTTGATAATTTGATCAATTGCTATCTACAATAATGCAGAATAAATAGATGAAAAAATAGTGGTGATATGTGGTTTTATATTGGTATGTGGGGATGACCTTGAAAGACAAGGGAAGAAACAATCAGTCAAGAAAGGGAGGAGCCCTTAATTCCTTAATGGGCAGAGAAAGAAACTTAGATAATATCCATCCTAATTGATCAGGCTGAAAAACTGAGCAAGGGATTTGTACTCTTATAAGAGTCTTACAATAAAGTACAATGAGCTCATCTGGTCTTGTTTCTTGTCTGGTTTACCTGGAAGCGCTGACAGGTATACTGGAGTTTAGTATATTAGATTATGATGACTACCTAATTAAGCATGCCTGCAATCCAATATAGTTTCTCATTTACCTTGGGCTGCTTGAATATGCTACAATTCTTGCAAGTTCACTAAAATTACATTTTCTTGAAATTTTAGCAAAGGAAGGAGAAGACAAAACTCATGATTCAAATGTCTTTTGTGGATTAATAGCTTCAGAGAGCAAATGTAAATGTGTAGAAGAAGCTATTTTAAGGTTCACCTTGTTCTGAGAGAAATCTGATAAAGGAGTTATAGCTTAAATATATGTTTAAGAAATTACTCTGAGAAAATTCATTCACACCTCTAAGGAAAAGCTTTGGTGACTTGAAGTGCTTTTGACCTTTGGAAATTAGTAGTTTTTGTAAATATAAAAGAAAAGAAATATTATATTCTCTCATGCACATCTGTAGATCATGGCTAAGTGTTGATCTGGCCAAAGCAGTCTTACTAATTGCTCTGGTAATAGTAAACTGTTTTTTCTCTTGCTAACATCATCTTTTTTCTTCAACACCATATTTTCTGAATTTTGTGTGTTGAAATCATAAGGCACCACAATATATGTTAATTTCCACAGGAAGCAAATGTTTTCATGGAATTTATATATTATTTTGTCTTAGAGGTAAATATAGCTTTCTCTTCTTTATTTGAGATTATCAAGAAACATTTTTAAATTGTCTTAAAGAGTTGCTGTGAACATCTACTATGTTTTCTTGCCATGTTTTACTTCCAGTAGTATAATATTCCATAATATTTCGTGTGGACAATGTTTGGGGGATAAATGTGATTCACATGCTTCCTAGATTTGCTTTTCTAAAGAAAGTTTTGTTGAGGGAAATCTGTTTGATATTAGCATATTGAATATGCTAATATCTAACAGATCCTATATTTGGCTGTGATCTTCTTTGTATTCAATAGAAGGACATTTAGATATTTAAATTGTTCTATGCTAGAGAAATATTTTTACCTTCTCAAAATCTTTTTAGGGAATAATTGAACAGCAATTATGATTATGAATCAGCAATTGTGATTCTAAACAGTGGCAACCAAATCAAAGTTTTAAGATACTTAACTCACAATCATCTCGACTTTAAGGTAAGCACAATTAAGTTGAAACTAAATAAAGGCTAACAGCAAAAATCTGTGACACACTAAAAAAAATACTTTGCTTCACAAAGTTACAAGAAATAAAAGTAGATGGTAACAGATAAGATGTGGGATCAGCTCAAAGAGATTATTGAAATGTCATTGGAAAAACAATGGGAAAAGACAATGAGCACTTGTTCATGCTTTCACAGGAAGTGAACCCAACATATTGTATCTAATCAGTGGTGGGATCCGGATCCCATTGCAACCAGTACGGTGCAACAGGCCCGGCGTCCACCACATGAATGTGCGCACACACGCGCAGCACACGTCTGCATCCTTAGCTCCTGTGACGCTTCCGCGATGCTCCAGCTGCTCAATAGAGCATTGCATAGGCCTCATATGCTCCATGCGTGGAAGCGCAGAAGAGCTCAAATACAGGTAAGGAGGGCAGGTGGGCCCTCTGGAGCACCATGCCGGAACGTGCTCCCAGCAGGCACCGGTATGCTCGTACATGGGTGTACCGCCTGCAACCCACCACTGTATCTAATGATCTATTTCTTTGTAAGTCATATATAATGATTATTTAATTGTAACATTGTTCACAATAAATTATTTCAATAAATAAAAAAAATAAATTGTATTTACTATCCCAATAAAATATAGTGTCTATTGACCCAACTTGGGTTTGGTGATGGTTTTATCCAACTCCATCATGACTTTCACTAATAAAGGCATAGGAGTCAGCTTTTGATGGAGTAGACAAGCAGCCTCTTTATTCCTCCATTTTCTTTCAGGAAAACAACAGCCTCCAATCATATCCTGCAGATTAAACGTGATCAAGTAGTGCAATTTGATTTGTTCACATCACAATTCACTTTCCAAAAATTTAGTACCTTCTATATTGAGCTGTATATTTTACTTTGTCAGATTAAAATGTTGGATTTAAGTTTTTTTCTTTAAAAAAGTGCTGTTTTGGGACAAGAATGTAATGAATATTAATTATAATAATATCATTTTCTGTAGCTTGGCGCTCTCTAGAAGTGTTGGATCTACAACCTCCAAGATTCTAAATGACCAGAAAGCGACACTGAGCTCTTTTATATTAATTCATCTCTGTAATAGTTTCAAATGCTCTGCATTGCATCGGCATATAGTAATTACCCTACTGCCTATGAATAACCATGGAATCTGCTGAGCTCCCTAAACTGTCAGAACATTGTTTGAGTCACTCAAAGGTAACCAGATTCTAGGCTTGTCCCATCTATAATTCACCAAGCTTTTTGTCAATCCGTCAGTCATGAATGCCGGGTCCAGGACTTTGCAGACCCAGTTCGGCATCCAGATCTATAGATTTATTACTTTCCTGGCAGGTGAGCTTATCAACTGTTTCCCACAGCTCCTGTTGTTTGCCCTTTTGTAGTGACATTACTCATTACTTCCCTCTGAAGTAAATTCAGGATAGCAGAAGGGAAAGATTAATATACCTGTGTTCATATTTTCTGAATATTGAAAATGATGGACTGGCAAGCAGATTATGGTGTATGGGAGAAGGTTTAAAATAATATATCATCGTCTTTATCATAATCACATAGCATTCATAACAGAGATATATAACAAATTAAGGAAATCATTTTGAACCAATGTCCTTCTGGATTTATGAAATATTGAGGAAATTTTCTTTTAATGGTATCCATACTATTGAAATATTCCTATGGTGGGAATACTCTTCTTTTTTCCTCCTATTTTTCTTCTTTTTCTTCTTGCATTTCTTTTTTTTCTATTCTTGTTCTGATTTCTGTTATATTTTAACCAGTAGTGAATTATTTTTTACTATTGGTTCTGTGAGTGTGGCTTGGTGGGAGTAGCAGGGGAAGGATACTGCAAAATCCCCATTCCTTCTCCACTCCTGGGGGAAGGATATTGCAAAATTTTCATTCCCACCCCACTCTGGGGCCAGCCAGAGGTGGTATTTTCTGGTTCTCTGAACTACTCAAAATTTCCGCTACCGGTTCTACAGAACTGTCAGAACCTGCTGAATTTCATCCCTGATTTTAACACTGTAAAACTATTTAAAAAAAGAGAGGGCCTAGTGGTATGAAGTAACATGACAGAAGTGTATATCATAACAAGCATATGTGACAGCATTACAAAGAGCTGCAATGCTGTACTTAAAGGGACTCTAGAGATCACCTGAAGGATGGAAGCAGGGGTGGGTTCCTGCCAGTTCTAACCTCTTCTATAGAAGAGGTTCCACAAATCTACCATGCTGTTTAGAACCGGTTCCAGCTTCCTCCCCCCGCCCGTCCGCACCACGCTTGCCCCATCCACCACTCAATGATTGGCTGGCTCACCAATCACCCCGCCCATCTCTAAGAGTCCTATCTAAACCTTAAAGTCTTAAAGCTGTCAAGTTTGAACATCCCTGGGGTTTTTTTTCCTAAAGGGTTAGGGGTACAAGGGTTTTGTACCTTGACAGCTTTAAGACTTGCACACTTCAATGCCAGAGTTCCTGAGCCAACATGACTGGAGGAAGAATTCTGGGAGTTGAAGTCCACAAATCTGAAAGCTGTCAAGTTTGAACACCCTTGGGGTTTTTTGGTTGCTAAGCAAGGGCGTTGTTAAGTGAGTTTCACCACATTTTATAAGTTGGCCATACCCACCCAGTCACATGACTGTCAAGCCATTCCCACTCGGTCACATGGCTGGCAAGCCACTCCCACAAAGCAGGCCACACTTACAGAAGAGGTTCTAAAAAATTTTGAAACCTACCACTGGATGGAAATGTTCCTCATCACAGTCTCCTTGCTAATGCTAAACGAATGTAGGCAACCCATTCCTGAGGAGGTAAATGTAGGAAACCCATTCCTGAGGAGACTGAATTCACATTGTTGTGAATCTTGTAATCTGTACAGATGCAATAGCGCCCAGTGGAAATTTGGATTTTCATGCCTTATCTATAGTTAGCCTCTACACACACACACACAAGCAACAGAAACCTACACATCTTACCCAGAGAAACACATTTTGCTGCCTTGGATAGATTGGAGGGAAAAATATATTGCAATAGAAAAATGTACTTCATTCAGAGTTTTCATCTGAGAAATTACTTTTTGCAGCCAAAAAAAATCTCATCTCACACAGAGAAACATATTTTCTGTTTTGGACATATTGGGGTAAACAATATTTTGCAATAGAACAATGTACATCATTCACAGTTTTCGTTTTGCAGTCAACACTTATTTTCTAAAGTGATTGGAATGTCTTGTTTGAACTCGTTGAATGAATCTTTATATTAAAAGGTATTGCCAGATACAAAATTGGTAGCATCAGAGAGCCAAGAAGGCACATATTGCAGTATCTGAATATATCCATAGAGACATTTCAGTGGCATATAAGTGAAGAGAAGCAGCCATTCAGTATATTTTTAAAATTATTATCTTTTCCATATGGCATTACTATAAAAAGTACTAGCTTTAGAACCACGGTAGGAATTTATTCAAGGATCCCATGTTACTTTCTGTTCAAACTGTAGAAGAGCTGCAGACAATATTTTAAAATCTTGGCAGGGCATATCTAACGTTTTTCATGTTTACACTATATCACTCCTTGTCAGTCTATCATGGTGAAGGGACAACTGGGCCATGAAAAAAAATTCATGTTTAAGACTAATGACTGGACCAAATCCCTTTTTTGTAGATTAAATTGTGGATAAGCTTGGCTTCACAGAAGTAAGAAACCATTGATCATTTCTCAGTCCCATACCCTACAGAAAACTCTCTCCCTGGTGGAAATTTTGTCCTCATTTGCTCAGTACAACCTACACCATGGGTTCCTAAATATGCTAAGTAGAAATTAAAATACTGTGTAAGGTGTACTGTAAGTTATAATGTAAATTGATATAAGAAGTCCAAAAGAGTAATAAGAAAGGAGGTTGAGTTATAGTAGTACAGAAACTATATGCTAAAACATAGTATTTAAGGCTTAATATAATAAGTATAATATAACTATAATATAATTATACTATAATAGAAATACAGAGAATTTATGTAAGGGAAATAGACGCTGAAACATTAAATTTATGAAACTTTTTAAATAAAATCCTCTAACATCCATAAACCAAAGCCACAACTTTCCTATGTTAATTCTCTTGTCTTAAAGAACATTTTAAATTGACAAAAAAATGATTATTTCTAGAATCACATGACTCAGTACAGTAGGGTCAAGATAGAGAAAGATCTGAGCCCTATCTAACAAAATAAAATTCAATGGTGAGAAAAGTAAAGTTCTAAATTTAGGGAAGAAAAACCAAATACACAGGTATAGAATAGGTGGTACCTGGCTGAATATAATAAGTGCAAGAGGGAATTCGGAGTCCCAATGGACAATAACTTTAATAAGAGCTAGCAGTGTGCTGGAGCTTCCAAAAAAGCCAACACTGCATTAACAGAGGGATAGAATCAAGATCACAAGAAGGGTTAGTGCCAATTTATAATGCCTTGGTACGATCCCATCTGGAATACTGCATCCAGTTTGGATTACCACAATATAACAAACATGTTGAGACTTTGGAAAGAGTGCAGAAAAGAGCAACAAAGATGATTAGAGGGCTGGAGGCTAAAACAAATGAAGAATGGTTGCAGGAATTGGGTATGTCTAGTTTAATGAGAAGAAGGACTGAGTTGACATGATAGCAATGTTTCAACATTGAAGGACTGACACAAGGAAGAGTGGGTCAATCTATTCTCCAAAGCATCAGAAGGAAAGATAAGAAGTAATGGATAGAGACTAATCAAGGAGAGATGCAACCTAGAACTAAGGAGAAATTTCCTGCCAGTTAGAACTATTAATCTGTGCAATGACTTCCCTTCAGAAGTTGTGGGTGCTCCAATGCTGGAGGTTTTAAAGATGAGGTTGGACAACCATTTGTCTGAAATGATATCGTTTCCTACTTGAGCAGGCAGTTAGACTAGAAGGCCTCCAAAAACCCTTCCAATTGTATCATTCTGTTATTCTGGATCAGAGGTGGGTTGCCACCGGTTTGGACCGGATCGGCCGAACCAGTAGTAGCAGTGGCAGGAGGTTCTGCCCACCCGCCCGGACACTTCTGCGGATGCACAGAAGCGCCATGTGCGTGTGTGCCCGAACTGATAGTAAAAAAATTCTCAACCACCTCTGTTCTGGATGCAGAAGCAGTCTCTTCTAGTAGCAGCATGATCCCAGAAGAAGATCCCAGAAGAAGGAATAACGGATGGAAACTGACCAAGGAGAGATTCAACCTAGAAATAAGGAGGAACTTTCTGACAGTGAGAAAAATCAACCAATGGAACAATTTGCCGTCAGAAGTTGTGGGGGCTTCATCACTTGAGACTTTCAAGAGGAGATTGGACTGCCATTTGTCTGAAATGGTGTAAGGTTCTCCTGCTTGAGCGAGGGTTGGACTATAAGGTACCGTCCAACTCTGTTAAACTTTTAAGACAGTTGCTTTAATAGGTTGTAGCATCATACTCACATATGTTCTGAACTTCTGCATCAAAACTGAAGCACTGAACAGTCTGCATATATGTATGTCTGTTATATAATGTTATGTATAACTATATATAATTCTATGATAAAACATAACATTAAAAAGAAAGGTAAGGAATTTAAAGTTGAAGGGGTCACTTTGCCAAGAAATTGCAGAAGGAAATATTCTTCCACCAGAAAGTTTACTGGCTTATAATTGAAGTCTAAGATATCCTTTTAGTGATGTTGAGTTTCTAAACAGGACTTATCCATGAAAATGGTAAGGAGGAAAGCTAAGAAATTCAAATTGGAGTTCATAAAAGGTAAAGGTTGTGGGCCATAGCTATTATAATAGAAGTAATAATAGAACTAAATATATATTTGGCCAATTAGATTTGTTCTCGTGAGCATTGCATTCATAATGTGATAATTGTTTGGGTTTTTGTTTGCTTTAATTCTTCATTATTATACCTACAGTAGCTTTAGCTTCAGCAGAATTTTGCCACAAGTTATTACTTTTTCTCCTTGCTAAAATAAGTATGTGGGTGATATTTAAAAAACAAGTCTACAGGCAGAATGATATTGCTTTGTTATGCAGTGATATCACTAACAGCGAAATGAATCAAATAGAAAATATCAAAGGAATTAAATTTAAGGAATTCCTAAATATTTTCATTAATGCTAAAATTGTTAGATGGCAGGCATTTTGTGGATTGCACAAAAGTGTAAAAGGTATTTCTTATAGATGAAAATGTTTTATAACAATTTGACATTTTGTTTTTTTAATTAGGAAGCCAGCAAAACTTGTAATATTCAGTATATAACAACAAAATTAAAGAATGCAAGAGTTTTGTTTTTGCTTATTGTGGTTATTTGTTTGTTTGATTGATTTCTATAGCTTATCTCAGCAAATGGGTGGCTCATCATTTAAAAACACATATTACAATATATGAGATGGATGAATGGCTGGTTGGCTGGAGAGAGAGAGAGAGAGACAGACAGACAGACAGATATAGAACCTTTGTTCAATATGCCTTTAGCATCTATGTGATTATTTTTTTAAAGTTTTTTAAATATATATTTTGTAGGTAGCTTTTTAAAAAATCATAAAACAGGGATAAAATATTTGTAGCTTTGCTTTAACATCAAAATAATCTTATATTATTAAGAAATCCAAAAGATTTATTCTTGAATTGAAAACAACAAAGATTATCCTAATATTGATAGCATTTAAGGTCTTAATAGAATATAGAAGCACATTTTATAAGGGAGAAAGAAAACCCAAATAGATTGTCAAGAGAGAAAGCAATTTGGAAGAAATTGGAATAAAAGAAAAAGAAAGAAAGAAGAATAAGAATGAATATAGAAGAAAAAAGAGGGAGGAAGGACAGAAGAAAGGAAGATAGATTGTATTAAAAAGAGAAAGGAATATAGTAATACTACCTTAGAATAGAAAAATAACAGATGTTCTCCCTTCCCATACACTGTACCCCTGAAATGGGATCCCTTTCAACTTCAGTTCTCAATATTACCCCCAAAACTCTATTTAGTAGCTGGACCTACATCTTGATTCAATGTTATTTTAAAAGTTCTATATGTGCCCAATCACATTTCAGTTTGGGCTGCCTAATTTTGTCTTCAGACTAGAAGGGCTATTCAGCCGGCTCTTACCGGTTTGGGCAAACCGGTAGTGGCACCTGCTGGAGGCTCCGCCCCCATCTACCCCTGCCCGACGTAATGCGTGACCTTCTGTGCATGCACACTCACATTTGTGAACCAGTAGAGAAGGTAAGTGAATCCCACCACTGCTTCAGACCTTTCTTTAATGGCAGTTTCTTGACTTTGAAAAATACCTACCTTTGCCTTTTGGCCAAGTAAAAAATTCTTGTACAAGCATCTTTCTGATTGGTAAGTTGGGAAGCCATTTAGTGTCATCAACATTACTGTCATTAGTTTTGACTTTTCGATTTTGAATGTAAACAATTTTTATAGATTTGATTGCTTCTTAATCCTCCTGTTATTAATGTTTCCCAGACTTACTCAATTTGTAATATTGGAAAATAAGATTGAGGCCAATACTATAAAATGATTTTTTAAAACTCCTGTGATCACAAAATCTATTTCTCTAAAGTATTTTGACATAGGCTGTTCCTCTTACAAACACTATTGTCAATATTCTGTACCAAATCACTCCCTCAAAATAATCGGACTGCACTGTTGCTGCAGTTTTTCATTTGTTTAAATTGATCAGAAACAAACTGCAGAAGCATCTAATCTTATGTTTTACTATATAATTCCAAAGAAACATTGAAGTTTTTATTTTGGTGTTCTTCTCTATTCATAGAAGATACATGGTGGGTCTGGGTTTTTTTAAACAATGATTTAAACTAAACCATAATTCTTTTCTTCATCTGCCAGAATGAAGAGCAGCAGTAACAGCAACCTCTTGCCTTTCTGGATATTTTAGATAAATGGTGTTTTGTTAAATGTTTAATTCCCCACCCCACCCCTTAATTTGGCTGACATAGATGAAATTTGTACTTCTGGGTACTGGGAAAAGAACTTTTAAGTAAGAATAATGACTTCGAAGTCTTAAAATACTTTCTTCTCCTGATTGTGCATGCACATATAATGAATTCATGAATGTGATGGATGGTATAACATTTGGCTGATGAAGGTTACCTCTCAATATGCTTGGAGGGGAAAATGTTGGTCACATTTCTTCAGCTGCCAAGTCAAACAGAAGTTAAAATAAGAAATTTACATGTTTACTGTTCTTGATATCATACTTAGTCCTGATTTTATTTATTCTGATTTCTTATCTAAAATACCATTGTTTGAGTTCATATACTGTATCATACTAAATCACAAACCATGGGCTACTGATAAACAATGACCAACTTCCCAAAAGTACAGTAAACCAAAAACCAAGCAAGCCATCTTATGGTTCAGTTTAATGTGTAAATTCAACCAGCATTTAGCAATAGCAATAGCAGTTAGACTTATATACCGCTTCATAGGGCTTTCAGCCCTCTCTAAGCGGTTTACAGAGTCAGCATATCGCCCCCACAGTCTGGGTCCTCATTTCACCCACCTCGGAAGGATGGAAGGCTGAGTCAACCTTTAAAACATGAAGTGGTTAGTTCACTATTTAAGAGTTAAGAAGAATTCCTAATCTGAAGAGAGAGAGGGAAAACCACATATGAGTAAGTTTTGCAAATTAATTGGGTAGAGAAAAGATTTCAAAAAGCATGGTGTAGAAAACTGCTGTGAAAACATTTGTTTCATTATTAAATGGACAGGCTAATGGGAATTCATTATCAAAAGTTGTCAGCTGTGTCTAATACAAAGTTTTGCTCCTCTTTTTACATTGTTATTATTATTATTCTATATTGTTTCTGTTGAACTTCATATCTAGTTTAGGCAATAAAGCTAGGCAATAAATTATGGATTTCCAGACATTTAATCCTTAATTCAGCTCTCTGCACTGGCGAAGATTTGGCAGAAGATTCCCAGACATGACTCAGCTAAGCTGAAAATCTTAATGGCACAGAAGCATGAGGTCTTAACACAATTGTCCAGTTCCCACTGCAGAGAAAATAATTCAAAGCTTTTAAATGTTTAGACTCCTGTGGTTAAATTATTTCTTTCACCTTTCTGCGCTACTTGGCAGTTTGATGGCCTTCAGTGGTTGCCATACATTTAGATAATGGCTTCTCTAGCTTGGGAACCTCTGGTCCCCAACTCATCATCTTCAACCTTTGCATGGTATGCTATTGCTTATTCACAGCAGTTTCATCTTAGGGGCTCCTTGTAAACAAGTATGGACTGCCATCCAAGGCTTGTAAGGGAAATGTTATTATTCAGGATAGGATGTACCAGAGAAAGTATTCAGCCAGTTCTGACCAGTTCTGGAAAACCAGTAGCAGAAATTTTGATTAGCTTGGAGAACTGGTAAATACCACCTCTGACTGGCCCCACCCCCATCTATTCTATGCCTCCCGAGACCCATCTTATCAGGAGGAAATGCGGATTTTGCAGTAACCTTCCCTTACCATGCCCACCAAGCCATGCCACACTTACCAAGCCAAGCCACGCCCACAGAACTGGTAGTAAAAAAAATTTGAATCCCACCACTGGGATGTACAGTGTGTTTGAGTAGTTTAGAGAGTGGGGAGGTTTTATTTTCTCTTCTCAATCTGTTTATAATAGATGGTTCTTTTTTGAGAATAGCAATAGCAATAACATATACCATTCCATAGTGCTATACAGCACTCTTTAATCAGTTTGCAATGTCAGCATATTGTCCCCAACAATCTGAGTCCTGATTGAACTGACCACAGAAGAATGGAAGATTATGGAAGTCAACTTCAAGGCCCTTCAGAATCAAACTCCAGGCTGTGGGCAGAGTTAGCCTGAGTACTGCATTCTAACCACTGCGCCCCCATGGCTCGGAATCAGTATGACTCGATTTATTTATTTTTAATCTTTAAAAAAAAACTTCATTGGACATGTATTTGATTTAAGGAAATATTTGATTTATGTCTCTTAACTGTTTGAATGGAAAGGTATAATAAGTTATACTAAGGTTTGGCTGTAATCAATGAATGTTGCAGTGTGTTCTGAATAAAAACTGGAAGCTGTATTTCTATCTCAAGGTTTTATATGTAGGATCTATTATGTAGTTTCCTTATATATCTATTGTGCAGCTACCGTTTCAGGCTGTTGGCAGGAAAGAAGTTATTTAATTCCTGCTGGAGGTTTGTGACCATAGAATTCAGATAATGATCATCATCAGTGAATGTTAAGTAGATATTCTAAGTATTGACAAATTAGGCTATCCTATTTATGGTTATTGTTTGGGGGTTTAGATGTGTTTTCCACAAAAAGTATAATAGTTCTGAATTAAAAGGAGCAAAATTTGATTATTCAGTGTCCTGTTTTATCAGCCCAGACTATACTACTGTACTTGTAATCCATTTCTGTGGGAGATGTTGGTAGTGATGCTAATAACAATTCTTCATATTTTAAATATGACTTCTGTATATCACAAAAATGATTTCTCCAATTTCCGCATAAATGCAGTAAGAAAGGACTGACCAAGTAAAAATCAAAATTGCATATCTAGTCTTTGTAAAAATTGAGGAATTTTAAATTTAGCAGGCTAAAATCAAGCAGAATGTTAATTTTAAGAACCTTAAAATGAAATATTATTGATTCCATGTGTAAATATATTAAAACTTAAAGATTTGAAGCTATAAAACTTTAAAGTACACAGTGGACATATTCAGTGAATTATCCCCTAATAAGTGTCCAGAGATAGTCCTTTAAGTTTCTCTGTTTTGGCATTTTGCAGCATTTCAAGAACAAAAATTATGCACTGTAGCAACATTCTTCCAAGAAAAATATTTTGTAATTGTTCAGTGCAAAAGCAGTGATAACTTTAAAAGCCTCAGCATTCTAAATTTAATATAACTATTGGCTAAGGCTAAAGTTATATTTTCCTACATTGCCCAAAGCTGCTTATCAGAAAATCCATTTTATCTAATGTAGGTAAAGAAAAATCCACTAATACCCAATTTAAGATAATATACGTACCTATTTGGGAAGTACTGCTGTAGATCTTACTCAGATTACCTGGAGAATTTTTAAGATAAAAAAATTCATATTTTCATTTCATTTTTTTCATTTTAATTTTATTTGTATGCCGCCCTTTTCCCTGAAAGGGACTCAGGGCGGCTCACAACTCAAAGGGAGGGGAAAAAAACAAACAAAGTTACAAAAAACATAGAAACCATACATAGTTTAAAAAAAACACAACAATCATACCATTCGAAGTGGGGCAGCGAGTCTTTAGGCCCAGGCCTGTCAGAACAGCCAGGTTTTAAGGGCTATGCGGAAGGCCTGGAGGGTGGTGAGGGTACGAATCTCCATGGGGAGTTCGTTCCAGAGGGTTGGAGCAGCCACAGAGAAGGCCCTCCTCCGGGTAGTCGCCAGTCGACACTGGCTGGCTGATGGAATTCGGAGGAGGCCTAGTCTGTGGGATCTAATTGGTCTAGTGGAGGTAATTGGCAGTAGGCGGTCTCTCAAGTACCCAGATCCAATACCATGAAGGGCTTTGTAGGTGACAACTAGCACCTTGAAGCGTACCCGGAGATCAACAGGCAGCCAGTGCAGCTCGCGGAGGATAGGTGTTACGTGGGTGAACCAAGGCGCACCCACGATCGCTCGCGCAGCTGCATTCTGGACAAGCTGAAGTCGCCGAATACTCTTCAAGGGCAGCCCTATGTAGAGCACGTTGCAGTATTCCAGTCTGGAGGTCACAAGGGCACGAGTGACTGTTGTGAGCGCCTCCCGGTTCAGGTAGGGACGCAACTGGTGCACCAGGCGAACCTGGGCAAATGCCCCCCTGGTCACAGCTGACAAATGGTGTTCAAAAGTCAGCTGTGGGTCCATGAGGACTCCCAAGTTGCAGACCCTATCTGAGGGGCGTACTATTTGACCCCCCAGCCTGAGAGGTGGAACACTTGGCCAATTAGTAGGAGGGAAGCACAGCAGCCACTTGGTCTTATCTGGATTGAGTACAAGCTTGTTAACCCCCATCCAGTCCCTAACAGCCTCGAGGCCCTGGCACATCACGTCCATCGCTTCATTGAGTTGGCACGGGGCGGACAGATACAGCTGTGTATTGTCCGCATACTGGTGGTATTTTATCCCGTGCCATCGAATGATCTCACCCAGCGGTTTCATGTAGATATTAAAAAGGAGGGGGGACAGGACCGAACCCTGCGGCACCCCATACGTTAGGGGCCTAGGGGTCGATCTCTGCCCTCCGACCAACACCGACTGCAACCTGTCCGAGAGGTAAGAGGAGAACCACCGTAAAACAGCGCCTCCCACCCCCACCTCCCGCAGTCGTCGCAGAAGGATACCATGGTCGGATACCAAAGCCGCCGAGAGGTCAAGGAGTACTAGGATGGAGGCATGACCTCCATCCCTGGCTCTCCAGAGATCATCGATCAATGCGACCCAAGCGGTTTCCGTGCTGTAGCCAGGCCTGAATCCCGACTGGAAGGGATCTAGATAACTGGTTTCCTCCAAGGACCGCTGGAGCTGAAAGGCCACCACCTTCTCAACAACCTTCCCCACAAAGGGGAGGTTGGAGACTGGACGATAGTTGTTTAGGACGGCTGGATCCAAAGATGGTTTCTTCAGGAGGGGTCTCACCACCGCTGTCTTTAATGCGGGGGAAAGACCCCCTCCCGAAGGGAGGCGGTAACAACCGCCTGGATCCAGCCCCGTGTCACCTCCCTGCTGTTAACAACCAGCCAGGAGGGGCACGGGTCCAGTACACATGTGGAGGCACTTACAGCTCTCATGGCCTTGTCCACGTCCTCAGGGGTAACAGCTTGAAAATCAATCCAGTGATGTCCTACCAGATTATCCCTTGGTGCCTCAGCTGGTTCTGCAGGATTGGAGTCCAGGTCCGCCCGAAATCGAGCAACTTTATCCGCGAGGAATTGGACGTAGTCCTCAGCTCTGCCCTGCAAAGGATCGCTCGTATCCCTCCTATTTAGGAGGGAATGGTTTATCCTGAACAAGGCGGCTGGGCACGACTCAGCGGAAGCAATCAGAGAGGCAATGTGTGTTCTTTTTGACGTCCTAATTGCCCGGATATAGACTCTGATGCTGGATGTTAAAAGTGCTCGGTCCGACTCGGACTTGCTGGATCTCCATCGGTGCTCTAGGAGTCTCTTTCGGCACTTCATCTCCCGGAGTTCCTCAGTAAACCAAGGGGCCCTCCTGGATCCACTGCCTCGGATCGGCGGTAAAGGCGCAATTCGGTTAAGAGCCTCTGTCGCTGCTGAATTCCAAGCAGCAACCACAGTCTCCGCCGGACTGTGGGCGAGAGTATCAGGAATAACCCCAAGCTCCGTCTGAAAACCCGACGGGTCCATAAGTTGCCTGGGGCGGAACCACCTGGTCGGTTCCTCCTCCCTACAGTGGGGGTTTGGTCTCCGAAAGTCAAGCCTCAGTAGGTAGTGGTCCGACCATGACAGGGGTAAGATCTCACTACCCCTCAGACCAAGGTCACAACTCCACTGCTCCGAGAGAAATATGAGGTCGAGCATGTGACCCGCCGAGTGAGTTGGGCCCTGGATTACTTGGGTCAAGCCCATGGCTGTCATGGAAGCCATGAACTCCTGCGCTCCATCAGAGTGTTCGCCGAGCGAAGGCAAATTGAAATCCCCCAGAACCATAAGCCTGGGGAACTCAATTGCCAGCTCGGCTACCGACTCGAGGAGCGAGGGAAGGGCTGCTGCAACGCTGTTGGGAGGCAGGTACGTTAACAGCAAGCCCACTTGACCCTTGAGGTCCAACTTCACCAGCAGGGACTCACACCCGGCAAGCTCCGGAGCAGGGATCCTACGAGGTACTAGAGACTCTCGGATAACAATGGCCACACCGCCACCCCTTCTCTGGGCTCGCGGCTGATGAAGCACCTGAAAGCCCTCTGGGCACATCTCTACGAGGGGGACTCCTCCCTCCGGGCCCAGCCAGGTTTCAGTAATACATGCCAGGTCTGCCCTCTCGTCTAAAATTAAGTCCCGAACGAGGGGAGCCTTATGAACTACAGACCTGGCATTTAGCGACAGCAGCCTGAGTCCAGGGTCCTGATTACTCGCGCCATCTGGCCTTGGAGTGGGACTCATAGGGCCGGAAGGAGGGATCTCTATAACGTAGCGAGCCCTCCTTCCCCGGTAATGGCCAGCCCTAAAGTCCCCGCCATATCTGCCCCTCCCTATTAAGACCGTAATGCTCCGGCCCACTCCCATGTCCGTAGTCCCTCCACCCACCCCCATAGCCCCCGCATTTCCCGACAGGCCCTTCGAATCAGTCATCCTGAGATTGGAGTAGGCCCAGATCCCCCCAATACTTCTGCGAAGCACTCATTGTGGAGGAACCCGGTTCCCATCCCAATCTCACTTACACACCCAAACACTCACTCACTCACTCACACCCCCACAAAAATTTTAAAATACAACAATATAATATAAAAGGGAATTACACAAGTTTAAAAAAGTGGGATCATTTGCTTAAAATCATACACATCCACACTACTTACAAAGAAAAATTGCGCAGGTATAAAAAAAGGTGATAAAATAAGCGAGCAGTCCGTACATAAAGATATAAAGTCCATAGAGCAACAGCACAATAAACCGGTCAAAGCCGGCACGATATGAGGGAGCTAAAAAGGCCTCTTTCTCTAAAGGTTTAGTGTAGAAAGAATAATAGTCGAGATGGCTAGGGTAAAGTTTCTGAGGTAATAGTGGACGATGATAGCCACGGTAATAGACACAGTCCGTGGGGAGAGATGCAGAACTAAAAGTCCAGCGGGCTAAGTCCATAAAGATGAAACGTAGTTGGAGGAGCCAGCTAGGGTAGATGGTAAGGATGGTAAACAAGAAAGCCACCCCCCAGCCACAAAGGAGGGCAAACCGGGGGGGCCTTGCACGCCCAATAAGATGGAAAAACGGCTGTTGTAGATTGAAAGGCACTGGATGGGGGGAAAGTTCAGAAGGGCCGTAATGGCGGCTACAGACTAGCCACTCGATCACCCTAGGCCCTAACCCACCCATCCAGGCTAGCCACCCCTTCACCCGTTCCACGTTGACAAAACAGACCAGACGGCTAAGCCGGGGCGTTTTCCGGGTGGCTTCGGCGAGCCAATAGAACAGCAAGCCAGCAGCAGCCAACATCAGCATAACAGTGATTAAGATAGTCAGGGCGGCAGTCATAGCAGTCAACAACGGGGGGGGGGGGGCGGTGTCCTCCAAAGAACTTAGCCACAGCGTTCTCCCAGTTGCATCGGCAAGCCAAGGTCTAACAAGCCAACAGCAGCCCTGCAATGGTCATAGTCACCAAGCCAGAATGGTAGTCGCGTGGAGACCAAGCCCCCTCTGCAGCTAGGCCACGGCGTCCTCTAAAGCTGAGCCGCGGCGTTTTCAAAATGGCCTCAGCAAACCAGAGGCACAGCAGCAGTCATGGCAGACAAAGCAGCAGTGGGGGGGGGCGAGATTCTCTCAGCCAGCAGTTAGAGAAGAGTCGAAGCTCTCTCAGGCCAGCTGGATCGTAAAAACTCCCAAACGGTATCACCCAAACGTCTCCAACCAAGCTGGGTCGCGGCGCCTTCCAGACTCATATAAATTGAGTTTTATAAGGCAGCAAAGTATACAGCATCATTATTCATCATTTTATAGTTGATGAGATGGTTCTGCATTTATGAACCTGTCCTACTTTAAACAGAGTGAATCATATTATTATTTATTTATTTAGCATATGGCATACAATCTCAGGGAAATCTACAAATGCTATATGCAATTCAGCCTTGACAGCCTAAATTGCTAATTCATTTTGTCCAGCACTTGTGTTCCTATGCTTGGTGGACCACAGGGAATGAATTAGGTTACACCATCTGACTAACGGCACTCGGGTAGCTGGCTCTTCCAGGCTCCTCTGCCGGTCTCACCTTGTGTTGTTTTGCCTTGCATCCTGTCAGTCCAGAGCTGCCTTCCACTTTCCACAGACACAAACGGAGCTAGGTTTTTCCCACTGAAGTGATACCCATTTATCTACTTGTCCCAAAGGTGCTTTTTCGAGAGGCAATTGGGCTTTCTTGTTCTTCTTTGAAGACATTTTGTTTCTTATCCAAGAAGCTTCTTCAGCTCTGCTCAGAAGCTTCTTCTCAGAAGCAAAGCTGAAGAAGCTTCTTGGATGAGACGCAAAACATCTTCAAAGAAAAACAAGAAAGTCCAGTTGTCTCTTGAAAAAGCAGCTTTGGGACAACCATGACCTGGATAACTGCAAATCTCCATAGACATTTATCTACTTGCAATATTGCATGCTTTTGAACTGCTGGGTGGGCAGGACCCAGGGAATGAGCGGCAGGAGCTCAACCTGTCTCATAGAGCCGCTGGATTTAAACTGATGAGTACAGACCAGTGGTGGGTTGCACTTACCTTCACTACCGGTTCGCTGATCATGTGTACATGCATTCCATTTGTGCGTGCGCCTGACTTGTTCTGTGCGCGCATGCCCAATCCACTGCCCCTGCGACAACCAGCTGATTATCGGGTCTTGTGCAGGCGCTCCATGCTATGTGGATGTGCGCAATTTGTCTTTTCCTATAAAAACAGGGATAGACGGGCAGACCAAAAGAGCCACCATACTGATTCGCTCTCAGCTTCTCTGGGCCAGTACCGGTTCGGCTGAACCGGGCCGAACTGGCAGCAACCCACCTCTGGTGCAGACCATTTCTGTCAGACAGTTCCAGTGTCATTAAGCTACTGCACTATTGCATCCTCCGTGAATCATGTCAAACAACAGGAAGGAATAGCCTGGGGTTACATGCCTTGTGGCTTGGGGAAAATATTGGTTTATAGTTGCTTAATCTCAAGCAAAATAATGACTTGGCCTAAGTCTAGTTGTCAGTCTAATCCTGCAGTGTCATCTTTGGTAACAGGAGAAGAAAAACTCATCTATGAATTTTGTTATAGAAGGATCATGAGAGCTCATGTTGTCTCATATAATATGCCTTCATTTGCAAACAGATTGCAACTCTGCCGAGTGCACAAAATATGGGCCAATAGCTGTATGAATTAGCTTTGATTGTATTGGGTGGCCGTCTTAACTGAGTCTGGAACTGTTTGTCCAGCCAGTAGAGTAGCTATCAAACAAGCCACAATGTCTGTCTTCAATATCAAATGACAAGTATAAACTTCAGCATATATTCTCTTTACACAACACACCAAGTCATTAGATAGTTTTACATTTTTTTAAAGCTCAGCATGTTTATGAATTATAGAGCATCCCTTGGCTTGTTTGTGAATGCAGCCAATTATGGTTTGTTCAGAAGATCATGTTAGACAAGCCATGATTTAGAAATAAAAAGAAGCTGTGCATTTCAAAATATTTGAGTTGTATAACATGTAAAATATTATAAAGATACCAGCAGTGAAGAGATACTCCCGTAAAAGAAAACAGAGACAGTAAATGTTTTTACAGGTCCCAATTCATTTACTGTCATATGAGATAATGACAAAGTAATGGGTGATTCATTAGTGAAGAAGAAAGGATATGATCTACCAGATCAAAAGCTCAGCCATTCCCTTGAAGGTCCTCCAGGACAGAATATCTCTTCTATGCTGACCTGAACCTGGCACAAAAATTTCCCCCTTCCATTTTAATAAATAAATAGTATTCTCATTGCCCTGATTGATGTCAGCCAGTACAGTTTTGATGAGGCAATCAGTTTGCCATTTTGCTCTCCCAAGCATCATTTATAGATGAACTGTTCATAAATTAGAAACTACCAGGGCTACTGAAGCACTATTTATTGCGGTATTTAGCCCTTTGCTTAATTTTTCAAAGTTATTTCCTGCTTTTATTCTAGCTTCTACTTTTTAAAGTTTGTTTTCATTTAATGCTATGATTGTTTTGCATTGATATATTATTGTTTACTTGTATATAATTCCTGTAAGCCACTTTATTTTTTGACAAAGAGGCATGATGTGAATAAATTTAATAATACATCTAGTAATGGAGGATCTTAGAAATCATAGCATTGATATGTGAGAGCCTGTTTAGTGTACTAATTGAAAGGAACAGGATATCAACCAAGAGACTGTAAGTTCTAGCTTCACCTTAGGCACAAAGCCAGGTGGCTTTGGGCCAGTCATTCTCTCTCAGACCTAGGAAGAAGGCAATAGCAATCCAGTTACAAAATCTTGCCAAGAAAACTGAAGCAATAGCATTCCTTACCTTTATTTATTTGTTAAATATTTTACAATCATAAACCTAAATAAAGAACATGATATTAAAATACAAACTATCCAAGTTAACAGTGGAATATAAGGATGCATGTATTATGTTCAAACTCAACTGTCTCTGATCTCGATTGTTGTGGTACAGAATCTGGCCATCTTTGTTTTGTTGGAAGCACACAATTGCTTGATGGGACCAGTCCAAGTAATTTGTTATTAGGGGAAAGAATAACACCAGGGTGCGAGAGGGGGCATTTCAAAGTACATGTGTGACCATCTCAATTTCAGAATCTCAACTTAAATATTCTAGATAGGGAATACTGAAGCTCCTGGTCAAAACCTTTGAGAGGAAAATGTCTAAGAGTGCCAGTGTGAATGGCTTCCAATCAGTGGTGGGTTTCAAAAAAATTTGGAACCTCTTCTGTAGGTGTGGCCTGCTTTCCGGGTCCACTGGTGGAACCTCTTCTAACCGGTTCGGTAGATTTGATGAACCGGTTCTACCGAATAGGTGCGAACTGGTAGGAACCCACCTCTGCTTCCAATGTGAAGGCACAGGTATATAGTAAGTACTTCAATATATATTTCTGAGAAACCTGATTTGAGTTTCTTACTTTGTCACAAATCCTCAACTTAGAATAGGGGTGTCAAACTTGCAGGTTGTGGGCCACATGTATCATGTGCTTGCCACTCCAACCTGTTTTAGCAAAGGGGGGAAAAGTTGTGATACGTCATGTGATGATGACATGTCACTGCGAGTTTGACACCCCTGACTTAGAATGTGGAATGACTCTGTTGGTGCTTGTCTAAAGCTATGACAACTAAAGTTCCAGCTCAAACAAATCTATGGAGACAAGTCAGTAGTTAGACTTACATTTGTTGGAGTGAAGGAAATAGTATCTGACCTGATCTACTTTGATCTTTCTCCTCAATATCTATTTACACTGCTCTTAGAGAAAACCTGGACCATGGTCAAGCTGAGAATTTCTGACCTTAATGTACGGAGAGATAGATTTAGTGAACTCATGTATTCACCTTTTTCTATCTTCAGTACTATTGGTTAGAGTTGGGCTTATTAGATTATACTCAAGGTTTGCATATAGATTTGAAAAGAAAGATCAAATATCACTCTGATTTCAACTAAAAGGGGAGTATATGAGAATATGTACATAATTCCTGACATAGATCATAATACAAAAATATATCATTAGGGAAAAATAAGAGCTTTATATGAAGTTTTGACTCCTAGAGGAATTGGAGACTTCTCGTGTTACAAGTTTTTGTCATTAAAAAGAGAACTATAAGTGAATGTTTTCAGTCTTGGTTCCTTACTTGTTTTTGTGATGCTCTTAAAAATTGTATCAAGATATATTTAAAACTGCTTATATTAACATGTAGATAAGGTTGAGGCTTGTCATTATGGGACTTTGCCCATAATATCCCACAGATGACAACCTTTCTCTTGATCATCATTGGATGCAGTTATATGAAGAGACAGTTGTTATGTAAGTTTTGGGGAGTAGGAACCTAAATTGATGAAGGATTAGTGAAACAATAACTTCAAAGGATAGTTAATTTTCAGGAAGTACATGTTAGGCAGAAAATCACCTAGCAACTCATCCCACAAGGAGGGGAATCAAGAGGAAAGTTTTCCTACGTGTGAAAGGTAGAAAAACAGGTAGACATGGAGATTACCAAACTAAGATCAGGCATGGTAAGATATAAAGATGGGACATAGAGGAAATTTCAACTTTTTCTTTGCTACTGCCTCTTCTGACTAGTAGGTTGTAATAATGCTGAGAGACAGTGCACCTGACAACACACTTTCAAAAAATAAGGAAGAATTGCTCTCAACTGGAGGCAATAAATTAAAAAAAACTAAATTGGCATATATATTTGTATTTTGTAAATTTACCTTATATATTTTTAAACCAATATCAGCAATTAAGTCCAATGGAAGCTGATATTTTTTAATGATTTTTGATATGGTACTTATTTTAGTGCTCCAACATATTGTAAATTCAAGTTATAGGTCACTAATATAAAAAAAATAAAGTGATGTATTATATAACAACATAATTTCACTACATGAAATTATAATTTGAGTGACAAATTAATATCTGGAAGAGAATATTTTAAAAATCTTCTATCAAGATTATATTAGAGTTACTTTTATTTGACATTTCCTGAATGAAGTACATTTGTATCACTAGGTCTGTGATGGCAAACCTATGGCACATGTGCCACAGGTGGCACACAGAGCCATTTCTGAGGGCACGCGAGGCATTGCCTTGTCAGCTCCAGCGCGCATGGTATGGGTCAGCTGGCCAGCTAGTTTTTGGCCTTGATTTTCAGCCATTTTTCACCCTCCGGAGGCTTCCCTGAAGAGGAAACGAAGCCTCTGGAAGCCTCCAGAGGGAGAAAAATGGCCCAACAGGCAATCCAGAAGTTCATTCCTGAAATTCCGGTTTGCGTGTTGGATTGTTTTTCGCCCTTCCCAGGCTCCTAGAAAGCCTCTGGGGCTTGGGGAAGGTGAAAAACTGACCTACCGGGTCCACCAGAAGTCAGAAATTCCCCTCCCCAGGCTCCTAGAAAGCCATGAGCATATACGAGGGGCAGCCGGGGGGGGGGGATGTCATGCGCGCATGCCTAGGGGGCATGGTGCGGGGGAAATTAAATTATGGGGTGGGCACATGAGCATGCATAATAGCCTCCACGCACATGCTTTTGGCACCTGAAGCAAAAAAGGTTCGCCATCACTGCACTACGTTCTATTTTCAGATAAAATGACACTGGTGATGTAGGATAGTCACATATTCAAATGAAAAATAGAAGGCATCTGATTTTATTCTTTGTTCCTATTGCTTATCACTGTACAACCCTAAACATGTCTGCTCAGAATTGCTATAAAAATCAATGAAATATAGATCCAGAACATATGCACGACAGTGTTTTACCTACTTTAATGAGATTACAAATCCATTCAACCACAGTGGAAGGAAGAATTCTGACATTTAGCATGCTAGTAGCAAATCGGATTACAATATGTATGTTCCAGCTTTCAACTTGCTTTTATTCCTATACTTTCCTCCATAGTTTAGTCGTATTGAATTATAATAGAGAGTTGCTTTAATCCTCCTCCTGCTGCTGTAGTACTGGCGATTTTATTACAGTAATATGGAACATAAAAAGATTGAAAAAGGAAGAGGCAGATGCATTAAAGAGGATAATGCATCATAAAATTTCGTACCCTTGGCGCTTCAATCTGCTAGCCTATTTCTAGAAAGTCATGTCAAACTTCATCTGGTTTTGGCTTTACTATACTTTGTTGAATACTAGGTCGATTGCTAATAAAAGAGACACAATTCCTGGTTTCAAAGGATCATTCTAGTTGTGTATTATGGAGATTTTTTTTTCTAGGACTGGATGGAGGGCTTGTTTGGATAATTTGTTGCCAGCCAAGTATTTCAGAAGAATGCTGCAGGCCTGAGGGTTCTACCTTTCTTTGGGGGACTTTACAGTTCTGGGAATGGCTAGTTTATTGAAGAGAAGGACCAGGGGAGATGATAGCAGTGTACCAATATTTGGAGGGCTGTCTTTCACAGAGAGGAGGGGGGGGGGTCAACCTATTTTCCAAAGCATCTGAAGGCTAGACGAGGAATAATGGATGGAAACTGATCAAGGATCGATTCAACATAGAATTAAGGAGACATTTTCTGATGACAGGGACAGCAATCAACCAATGTAACAGCTTGCCCTCAGAAGTTGTGGGATCTTTACCACTGGAAGCTTTCAAGAAGAGATTGGACTACCATCGGTCAGATATGGTGTAGGATATGGCTGTCAAACTCACAACATTACATTGCTGTCACGTGATATTTTGTGACGTTTCCCCCCTTCGCAGAGCTGGGGGAGGTGTGGCCTGCATGTGATGCATCTGGCCTGCAGGCTGCCAGTTCCACACCCCGGTCAGAGGTGGGTTCCTACCAGTTCGGACCAGTTCAGCCAAACCAGTAGTGGTTTGGCAGTCTGGGATGCTGGAACCGGCAGCGACGCAGGCCTGCCACGCCCCAAAACCAAATTTTTGCATGCGCACCAAACCGGTAGTAATGCCAGGAACAACCTATCCCTGCTCCTGGTGTAGGGTCTCCTGCTTGGGCGGGCTGTGCGGACTAGATGACTTACAAGGTCACTTTCAACTCTGTTATTCTCAAGGCATGTATTGCATTCTGGATAAATAGATGAAAGCAGGGATTCTGCTGATGTACTGGCTGAGGATGTGTTGAGGATTAACATCCCTGGCAATGGTGGTTCCTAAACTGCTGTTTAAAGACCACAAGTTTTTTCCCGTCTGGGTGGACTTCAAATTAAATCAATCTTTATTGCTGTCATTGACCATCACAAAACATATATAACAATGGGCTTTGACATTTAGAATGGTTTGAGCTTTGTTCATGAGGCAACCTGTATTATAGAATAAATTGTAACTAGAATTAAAGCAGGTACCCTTTTTTCATTACAGTTTAGGAAGGATATGGGAAATTATTTTTCAGGGTCTTTTATGAATTTTATTGTTATGTAACCTAGACTAATTAAAGAAGTGGATGGCATATTGACATTTTCAAAATAATATAAAATATAATAAAAAGTGCTTCTTCCATTGCTTCTGGAGTCTGGAGAATCAACACAATAAATTGCAACATCATACTGTATCTCAAAGGTCAGATATTAACATTCTTTTATAGCTGCCTTTTTCTGCATAAATTATATTATTCTATTCTGTACCTGCTTTTAGTACTAATAATTACCAGTTTTTATTCTGGAGTTTCTGACTATTTCTTGTTTGGAAGGAGAGTTATTACATTACATTTAATTAATGTTGCCCTTGTGAGATCAATCATGAGTAGCGTGAAAATGTTCGTAGCTAATGTTACAGATAATAGGAACTTGGAATAGCCTTATCCATGGCTCCAGGCACAAAACACAGTATAATGTTCTTGCATTGATACTTTTTTCTGTGCTGTTCTGCAAATTCAGAAAGTTACTTCATATTTAGGTACAAATAACAGCTGTAGCTGTTGTGTTCTAAAAAGAAGGTTGTTGGTTCAAAATTCAGCAAAACCCTTTTTAAAAAAATTTCTTCTCCCGAGCTTCCTAGTTTTCCCTCTGTGTGTGTGTGTGTGTGTGTGTGTGTGTGTGTGTGTGTGTGTGTGTTTTAATGAAGGTCCAGCAGAGCATCTTTTCATTGTTTTTGAAGAATTTAGGTAAAATGGTTTCACCCTCTACCAATAAGACTTATTTGGGAATAGGGACGGAACTTTTCTACCTTAGGTGACTGGAAAAGTAATGATGTGACATATTGCTGGATCTCTTTTTTAAAAAGTAAAAAATAGGAAAAGTTGGGGAAAGAAAAATAAAACAGCAAATTCTGTCCATTTTCAATCAAACTTTTATTAACAAAGTATTCTAAACGTAATAGTATTCATTGTAAAAAAAGTTTGCCATAGAAGTTATTAGAAATCATGGACAATATCTAGAGGCAGGCGTAGGGTCTCCTGCTTGGGCAGGGGGTTAGACTAGATGACCTGCAAGGCCCTTTCCAACTCTGTTAATCTGTTAACTGAAGAGATGTTCCTTTGTCTACAAAGTAGCCAATGAACTGATGAGGTTAGTGTGCAACAAACTGAAGCATGCTTTCCAAAATGGACAGACACCTTCAAGACACAACATAAAAAAAGAAGTAGTGTCAACCCTCCCAGCTAAACTAGATTGGAAACAAAATGAGATGACCTAATTCACCTTTATTGCAAGGCTACATCGACAGAATCTTGCAAGTCTGAATCTACAAACTTTTAACTGTGTGATCCAATAGGGCAGATACTTCCTAAGTTTTGGTCTTTGACTAGTAAGGGGTTCCTTCCTCTTTTGTTGATTGTTTCCTGAGCAGCATCTATTTCCCACATCCCCTAAGGTCATCCACTCATTCCATAACAAGTAGAAAAATGGACCTGAAATCACTTTGGTGGAGTGCAGAATTAATGAAAGGCAATGTTGTCCATTATATCATTCAGAAACAATTGATGCCCTATTCTGGGAAGTAGTTAGGCAGGGTGGATTCACTAATAGAGTACCAGAGGCCTTTTACATGACTCAGGAGGATTACACTTTTCATAATCCTTCTGAGAATTTATGAAAACTAAAAAAAAACCTAATTATGTCAAAAGTTTTCATTAGATGATAAATAATATAAGTATAGCTAACTTGTTCAACCAGCAGCTCCTTATTTCTTTCTTTTAAATAAAAGTTTTATTTTCAAACAAACACAAACACACAAAACATATAACATAAAAACCTCTTCAACTGCATACGGTGTGTCGATTGGTTACAAGGTCTTTCTGCGTCCTTTCCATAGTCATCACTTAAGCTTTATCAAAAATCACATATTGTCAATCAAATATTTTTGTATACATTATTATTATACTTCATTTGTTTGATTATCACTATTGTTTCTCCATTTTAAACAAGGTATTCTAAATATGTATCCATTTATATTATAATGATTCATTATATCATCTTCAATATATCCAACAATAAAGAATTTTTATATCCTTTTCTAAATCATTCTATTATTTTAGCATTGATAATATTCTCTAATAATTTTCAATTCCATGTTTTTACCATTATTAGTATCATCAATCTAATATACATGTATACAAATTGTTATATTAGACATCCATTAAGCATAGCTATTATTATATCCTTTTTATATGAGGCATATTAAATTTGAAGTAAATTTATATTATGGCGTTTCATTACATCATCCTGAAATCATCCAATGATATTACATCTTTATATTCTATTCTATATAGAATTATTTATCTTTTATAAAAAGGCTTTTCAACATCATCTCCATCATCCTCACTTACAGTTTGTATAAAATTTCATATTATCAATCTAGTATATATAAATGCTTTATTATCATTATTGATCATTTATTTGACTATAGCTATTATTACTTTGTCTTATACATAGTACTCAAAGTTTAACTACAGTTAACTAAATTTTATTGTGACATTTCATTTCATCATCCTGTATCCTTCCAGAAATAGTGCTGTCCAATATCTCTTGCCATTTGTAGAATCTGTATTCTAAGTGTTTTCTTGATAAGTCTTATGTGGACTTCGCTTGACAACTTGCTGTTTATTGCATATCTTATAAGAATTCGAAACCCACCATCTGTTCCTTTCATCAGCTTGACTTTTGTTATTACTGGTACTTTTACCGAAATTACTCTCATTGTTTCTGCCAAATTTTCTCCCCTTTCTTCATCTATGTTTTGACATCTGAGATAGAGTTCCAGCTCATCGATCTCTCCTTTCCGTATTTTGCACTTATCATTTCCCTCCGCACTCAATTTGCTGTCAGTGTCAACAATTTTATTATCACTTTCATATGTCTCTGTGATTTTTTGAACTCTGTCCTCAAATTTCATCGTTGTTTTATAAGTATTCTCAACTCTTCCCTCCATACTTTCTGTACTTTGATCTACAATTAAAAGTCTTTTTTCAATTCTCTCTGTGATTATTAAGACTTTTTGAACTTCTAACATTTTTTTTCAATGTTAGTTCCTTTTCTTCTTCATATTCTGCCATTTTTCCAAATTATAAACACTGCCACTAAAACATCCAAGGCTTTTGCTAGGTTTAAACAATAGCTTTGTAATATCAGATGTTGCCAGGCCTCTAACCTCTAGATGACAGTGTTACATCTTTTCCCTCTGTTTTTGCCTCTCTTTTCTAAGCTCCAAACTCTGGAAGAGAAAAAAAATTGTTTAAAGAATACGATCCAGCCGAGCCTTGCCAGGAAAGAGGCTTTTAATCCATGAATACAAAAAATGGGAAAAGTATAGAGGAAGAAGGGGAAAAAAAAGATCAGTCCAGTTTAAAAGTAGAGGCATTTGTAAAAAGTCCATCCATAGAAAACAAACAAAATTAAAGTGGAAAAGATAACACAATAGTTTTAAACCAGGTTTAATTTGCCGCTTGCTTCCTTCTGTCTTCAATTTTATTTTAACTCTTAGTCTTTTGGGTTTTCTCTTTTCTAATAATAAAGATTTTTCTCACCATTTTGACATACTCTCCTATTCTGCTTCCGTTTCAGGGGCTTGTCCCAACCTTCTGCAGCCATTTTGGCTGCTTCGTTTGTAGCCAGCAAAAAGAACTTTCTCTGGATCAATCAGAGGCTTTGCGATGCCTCTGAAATCAGCAGGACATGCCCTTCTCTATCACCGTTCCTTCAGAACGGTTTAGATCCAAAAGGATCATCTAGCAACAGAGATATCAACAGCAATCCTGGAGTCCCAAGATTGTATGTCATGTCGTAGCGATGTCAAGCTCCGTCTTCCCAGTCGCTCCATATTTCTGACTTATATTAAGAGGAAGAAAATATTTTTAGAATATGTGTTTCACATAGAAATTTATAATGGAATTGAATTTCATTAATTTATAACTTTAATTTTTTATTCATGATAGAGTACTTTTCCTACCACCCATTCAAACGCAAGATTCAAAGCAATAATAAGTAGAGGTAGTTCTTAGTGAATTATTAAGAACACAAAGTCAAAGGAGTTTTTAAAAAGCTTGTAACAAATAGATTTAACAAATATTTTTTAGCCCATTGCCATTCAGTTGTTCTAGTTCCAAGGTTAATGCTATGTACCCATAGATTACATTCTCAATCAAGTTATTAAGTACTGAAATTATATTTTTGTTTGCATGCATCTGGAAGGTTTTAGTTCATGTTGTAATTTAGACTGAGTAAACAAAGAGATTTTGGAAAAATGGTAAGCTGGTCAGAGGTAATAACTAGTGTTAGTTTGGAAGATAATGAAAGCTGAACCACAATATTTAAACAAGTCTATGTAGACAACTACTTTAGTTACCAAGGATCCATATCTCTCACTGAGGCATATCTTATCAGTACTTTCTTCCTATCCTGATGACAATGCTTATGATAACTATGGCCTCCTGAAGGTCCATGAAGACTCCGGAGTGCATAAAGCGGCCCTACAAGCAAACTGGAAGTCACTTCCAGTTTGCTCATAGGGCCGGTTTAAGCCCTCTGGAGGCTTCAGAGAAGCCTCCTGAAGGTCCCTGAAGTCTCTGGAGGTTCTCACCCTCCCCAGGCTCCTATAAAGCCTCTGGAGCCTGGGGAGAGGGGAAAGCATGCAAAAAATGGGGGGGAGCATCTCTCATGCATGCGTGCACACTGGGGGGGGGTCACATCTTGCATTATGGGTGCAGCATGCCCATGCATGACCCTCCCCCTGTGCTCCCCCCTTATGGCAGGTTTGCCATCGCTGGCATATATCATTCTTAGACCACCATCCTAATTGGCAGAGCCAGCTCCTAATGTTTTTCTGAAGGTCAGAAGAATGGGGACTAATTTCACCTTTTGAGATGTTATAAACAACAGGGTCAGGGGCAGAGAAGATACTCTTCCTAGATCTCAGAAGTCAAAATTCCTTAACCTATCCATCTGCAGCATGCCCTCCCTACCTTACTGGGTGGGACAAATTGATGTAATTGGGACAAGATAATTTCTCAGGTAACTTGGTTCCATATCTTGAAAGGCTTTAAAGGTAATAATACCTTGAATTGAACCTGGAAGTAAATTGGCGCCCAATGCAGTTTGTGCGGCAGAAATGTTACATGAACAATCCAAGGGATGCCCAGAAATGCTCATGCATTGCATTCTGAACTAACTGCAGCTTCTGGATAATAATTGCAGTAGTTGATAAGGGAGATAACAATGCTTGAGTGTCTGAAAGAAGTGCTTCTTGATGAAGGAAAGGGCATAATTGGCTCCCAACATAATGTTCAGCAAAAGTCCTCATAGCCATGACTGCTATCTGCTCCTCCAGGGGGTCATAGGTCCAGGAGGACCTCCAGATCATGCACTTCGTCCATCTGGGGCAGTACAACACCATCCCTAAGCATGGTAAGCTCCTGGACACAAAGGACATCCTACCCATGGCCATTTCATCTTACCAGAGTTTGTTGAACCTGTTGTTCCCTATCTAGGTTGTCATGGAATTCATGCACCATGAAAAAGATACCAAGGACAGAAATATACAACTAGGTATTGTTAGCATATTGGTGATAACTCATCCCATGGAGATGGATGCTGTCACCCAGCACCTTCTTGTGGATTTCAAAAAGAAGCAAAGAGAACACGTAACCCTGACGTATCCCATAAAGCAGGAGCCACAGGCTGGTCCTCTTGCTCTTTATCAACACCAATTGGAATTGGCCCCAGAGGAAGGAAGTGAACCAACACAAAACTATGCCCATGACCTGCAACCATGGTCAATGGTATTGAAAGCTACCAAGGCCTTTGACAATCAAAAAGAGCACTATCACCATTCTGTTTCTACCAGAGATCATCTAATAGCAATAGCAATAATAGCAATAGCAGTAGACTTATATACCGCTTCATAGGCCTTTCAGGCCTCTCTAAGCGGTTTACAGAGAGTCAGCATATTGCCCCCAACAATCTGGGTCCTCATTTTACCCACCTCGGAAGGATGGAAGGCTGAGTCAACCCTGAGCCGGTGAGATTTGAACCGCTGACCTGCTGATCTAGCAGTAGCCTGCAGTGCTGCATTTAACCACTGCGCCACCTTGGCTCTAAGCATGTGAACAATGGCATTTCCATTCCATATCCAGGCCTGAAACCTGACTGAAAGAGGTCCAGATCATTTGTCTCATCATCTGTACTTTGCACCCCTTACTGATCTCAATTTCTAACTGAACTTCTAACACACCTTATTTTGTGGATGCTTCCTTACCCCTGACTCCAACAGTTTCAAATCAGTTCAGCACAAGCCCTGCCTGTTTCTAATCTTGTCTTGTTTATACAGTGGCATGACTAGGTTTTAGTTTAATTAAAAACCTCACTAGCATCTTTTGCAACAATAGTATGAGAAGTACCACTGCAGACATTTGTTACTAAAGAGAGACCCGTCCTAATCGCTGTTGGATAACAAAATAAGTATGATTTCCAAGAAGGAGAAAATAAGCATTTTAGGAAAATTTGTAGTCTTGACAAAGTGGAATCAGGCAAAATAGATGAAATTGAGTTATGTTATTTTAACAATCAGGGTTTTCTAAGAACTTCAAGAATTACAGGAAGTTAATGCAAAAGACATTAACTTACATAATTGAGTTATTCTAATCATCCTTTATTATTCTAAAATGTTTATTTTAAAAACATAGTAAATAAATTTATTTTTTACTATGTTTTTAAAATAAACATTTTAGAATAATAAAGGATGATTAGAATAACTCAATTATGTAAGTTAATGTCTTTTGCATATATATGAAGATTCTCAATCATCCAGAACATGGTTATCCCAAAGTTGCTTTTTCAAAAAGGCAACTGGATTTGTTTTTTATTTTTTTTAAATGTTTCACTTCTCTAAGAAGCTTTTTCAGTTTTTCTGAAGTTCTTTTTGGATTAAATGGGTAATGATAAAACAATAGAATGGAGCAAATTTTAGAATGGTTTAAGACATATCTGATACACTCTGATTTTTCATTAAAGAAATAAAGCATATTATATTTAGGGGAATGATTCCCAGGTGCGTCACTCTGTATTAAGACCCATCACAAACAGCATTTTTTTTCTTTTTTCTTTTAACCCTAGGTTATTGTGGTGTCTATTAAATATATAACAGAGAGATACAGGGTGTGTGTATGGAGGGATACGTAGTAGGGCTGGATTGCTACAGGCAGGGGAGTAAGAAACGATACGAAATCAAAATCTATTAAATGAAACAACGAATGTATAAGAATGATAAAGGTTAAAACACCTGTAATCAAATGACATACTGTATGGGATGATGGGTTTTGTTTTCTTTTTTTGTGTGTGGGTTTTTTTCCCCTCTGCCTTTCTTTTTCTATTGTTATGTGATTATGTTGTCTATGTAACAAAAAATAAAAAAAAATTCTTATAAAAAAAAAGACCCATCACAAACAGCATTTTTATGCTACAGAACATATTTGCTATTGTAGTCTAATACCTTAACAAATACATCACAGACATTTTCAAATGTATTAGCAGTCAATCTAACAAGCCTCACAGTATGTTTCATACAACCTTTTCTTACCATTGTCTTTTTTCCTCCTGGAAACATCAGCACATTTCCTAAAAACATTAGACACTTATTTTCTAAGAGGCATTTAGAAAACAAGAGGAGCCAGAAGCTTAATTTGCAGCACGCCAGCTTCCATTTTTTCATTAACAAAAAACTTTTTAAAATTCAGGTGAGACTAAGAGCTTGACAAGAGTGGAATTTGCAGGCACACTGATAGGCATTATAGAGATGTATATGGCTGGAACCACTGCCAAATAAATTCTAATGAGCTTATGCAAAGCTATAGACAAGGATTCTGCAAGTATCCTGGCTTATCATTGATGTATATACTAATTCAACCATTCTAATCACTAATTGCTCCTACTCTGAGAATGCCAAATGTGCCCTCCTTTATCAAAAGGCTGAAAATTCCTTTACATTAGCACAAATGCCTGTTTCTCTATTGTACAGCAATGAGTCATGGTTTGAAACTAGATCACATACTGGAAGTGTAGTAGATCAGTGCAGTGTCTACTGAAATTTCTTGTAAACCTTTCCTTATTACAACCATTCATCAATTTTCAAGTATGCCCCAAATATTATATAGATACTGTATGAAAGATGATTATTCCAGTATTGAGAGGACAGCATTTAGTGTTAATTGGTGTCATGGCCCAAGATTCAGACTATGACTCTGAAGATGCTCTGGCTGAACTGTAGATTGTTGGCCTCAGGAGACACCAAGCCAGGAATGATCTGAGTCTAATCAAATATGGACACCAATGGAATATCTGGAGTTGTCAGATGATTATATATGGCCTCCAAGCCCTAGGAGAGTAGAGCAAAGAGCAGAGCAAAGATGCTCAATAAGGCTCCTTGCCAAACAAGAAAGTATCGTATTTTTCAGAGTATAAGATGCACCTTCCCCCCCCAAAAAGAGAGTGAAAATCTGGGTGCATCTTATACATTGAATACAGCATTTTTTGCCTATCAAAACCCCACCCCTTTTGCAAAAATGGACATGCAGAGGGTTTGGGAGGCTTGCAAAGTGCTCCTGGACTGTTTTTTTTTTTTGCTCATTTTTGCCCCCTACCCCCACCCCCCCAGGAACACTCTACAAGCCTCCCAAAGCCTCTGCATGACTTTCTTTTTTTGCAAAAAACGAGGCGCACAGAGGGTTTGGGAGGCCTGCAGAATGCAAAACCATTTTTTTAAATATATTTACCTCTTCAAAATCATGGTGCGTCTTATACTCCGGTGAGTCTTACAGTCTGAAAAATACAGTAGCTCTTAAGTAAAGACACCTGGTTACAGCCTGATTTAAGAGGCAATCCTTATTCAGATTTCTCCATTGGAAACTGTCAGATTTCCTGCTCTGTTGTGTTGCTCCTGCCCCTGTACTCATGATTCCTGAACTTTGACCTTTGGACTGACTGGCAAACATAACTTGGTTCTCTGAACTGGATTTGACTTCTGTGTGTTTCTACTGAAATTGAAACTATCCAGCAAAGCTTTCTTTTCCCAGAGATTCTGTTTGAATTACATTCCTTTTTTAAAAAATCTGCTATTATCTACTGGGCCTTGAGTTAAATTGCTATTTTCACCTAGCAAGGGAATGTGTGAGAGTTTGAAACTTGAAATGGGACAATTGAGTTCCCTGCTGGAATCTGCAAGAAATTCCACATATACTGTCCTGGGTTTTTTCATTAGTATAAATCTTGCTTTTATTTTCATTTGGATGAGGAAAAATGTCTTATGAGGAACTGTTTATTTAAATAAAATTTTATTTAAAAAAACAATAATAATGAAATAAAAGATGATGAGGGACGACTCTATACACAAAGTCTTCCAATTCCTTTTAAAAAAAGATTCTTTAATGTTTTAGTACCATTTTAATTGCTAAAAACTAAGTCGATTGAGTTCAAGAAGGATAAAAGCATATCATTTAATTAGAAGATTTTAAAAAATCCAGTTATTTACTATTATGTAAAAATGAGGAGCAAGTTAATTAAGCAAAGTCAATACTGAAGAAATAATAGAGGTTCATTTCCTTGTTTCCTTTCTGTACTTATATCATCTGCCATTTTCCTGATTTATATAATGAGCAAATTCTACATAAAGTGAATCCAAAAAGTGGAATTTGGCCATCATCAACTTTGGATCTTTTGTTATATATATATATATATATATATATATATATATATATATATATATATATATATATATGTATGTGTGTGTGTGTGTGTGTGTGTGTGTGTGTGTGTGTGTGTGTGTGTGTGTGTGTGTGTGTGTGTGTGTTTTCTGAGGTTTTCGCGGGTGTTAGTATGTAGGTCTCTAGTTGTTCGGGTTTTCTCCCGCGTAGAATTGGAGATGTCTTGGCAACGTTTCGACGAAGTCACATTCGTCATCTTCAGGCTGCTGCTGACTACTTCAGGTTTGGTGTTTCCAGGAGGTGGAAACACCAAACCTGAAGTAGTCAGCAGCAGCCTGAAGATGACGAATGTGACTTCGTCGAAACGTCGCCAAGACATCTCCAATTCTACGCGGGAGAAAACCCGAACAACTAGAGACCTACATATATATATATATATGTGTGTGTGTGTGTGTGTGTATATATATATATATATATATATATATATATATATATATATATATATATATATATATATATATATATATACACACATACTTAAAGTCACAACCCCTTGTATGCCCAAGTATGGGAGGAAGGTCACACTTCCACTCTCTGTCATTAGGCTCGTCACAAGAGACCATCCAGACAGAAACCCAATATTTTTTACTGTTGCCTTTTTTCGTTACATTTGTTATATTTATGCCTTTATTTATTTATCAGCATAAATATAACATATATATATATATATATATATATATATATATATATATATATATATATATATATATATATATATATATGATGAAATATTATAAATCATTCAATTTAACTCAAGGACATTTACTCTAACTAACAATTTCACTTTGGACACAAAGATAAAATAAGGGACTATGTGTGATTTCTCTATATCCTTTGTGTATTCTTTACAATAGAAAAATCAATAGCAAGAAACCAGGCATGGGTATTAAACAATCAACCAGAGAATGGTTGAGCATGGAAAATAAAATATAAAGTTAAATGGGTAAGAGTTAATAGGATTGCATTTCCTATATGCTAAAAGAGCTAATTTCACATTTTATTATTTCTACTGAAGAACTATGCACACTTAAATTCAAATTGAAGCTCATTATATTTGGGGTGATATTGTCAGGTCTGAAAGATCGGACTACACATTAAAATCAAATTAAAGTGATTTATTGCTGATGCCAATGCACAGGAATCTAGTCACCTAATGGTGAACACTATTTTGGCACTAGATAAGGGTTAACAGAATTCAAGAGGGGATGGACTTAGTCCATTTGTGATAGCATAAAGACTCTAGGCTGATTCCTCTTTTGATGTCATCCCCATGCTTTGACACTCCTTCTCCTACAGATATTTAACTCACCATTACAAAGAAACTCCTACCATAGATGGTTTTGATGTTAATGAAACTTTAGAATTGCATCCATTTTTAAGAAACTGAGAAAAAGAAATGGTGATAGAAACAGAAGCAACCATATAGATATTTTCTACTGTAAAAATATGCCCCCATCAGGTGTTTTTCTTTCTTCACCTATGCAAACAAGTGCACTAGAAGATCAGTTTTGCTCTTGTTAATGGGTCTTCTGCAGTAAGAAATATGATAGGAAAAAATGGCATGAATACTTCAGATGTTTACAGAAGTTAGACAATCAGGCATTAGCTATTGCACAATAAAAGTTTCATCTCAAAGTTCTCTTGTTAATGTGGACAAAGGTGTTTTTTTTGTTTTGAATGGAAAGAGAAGTGAAAGTTGTAATGGAACAAACATAGAAATCCAGGTATTTGCCATCATGAATACTGGATGACTAAAAGATGGAAACTTAATCAGTAGAAGGGGTAAAAAAGAGCTAACCCCAAAAGAAGATTCATGTATAGAAGTAGACAAACACACCCAGAAATCATTTAGGGGTACCACACTGATATTTTGGGGGCTCCATTATTAGCTAACCAGGGCTGCATGCGGCTGATGGGCAGTGGGTTGGACACATCTGGTTTAGCCTTTCCCACAAACATATGACCAGGCTTTTTGTGGACTACAGGGAGAAGAATGGGATTGAATGCTGTAGAAAGGCATCAACACAGAAGAAAGCAAAGATAATGGCTGGATGCTCTTTTCTGTGTTCTGCCAATTGCTTTGAATTGAACAAATCAATTAATACTGGCGTGAAACAACAAGAAATAGATTTTACTGTCTTACTATTGTTATGTCTTCCTTTCATAAGCTACAGAGTTCTGATTTTTTTCTGGCTGAAATCAGTGGAGTTAGGTATGATTTCAATTTC
The DNA here is from genome assembly GCF_009769535.1 of Thamnophis elegans. NCBI lineage: Eukaryota > Metazoa > Chordata > Lepidosauria > Squamata > Natricidae > Thamnophis > Thamnophis elegans. Next base: position 70,756,530 of record NC_045544.1, on the reverse strand, counting down.
ATTTATTCCAATGAAATTATAGTAAAAGTCAATTTGTCAGAATCCAATCTTTTTTTTCAAAAAGTTTTAAAATGCTTAAGAGGTACATGGAGTACAACTTCTTAAACAAATTTCTTTAAAATAGCCTTGTCCAGTCTGGTGCTTTTCAGATATGTTTATTTGTTGTTTACCAGACTTCTGTTGAATTACTATAATTCCAAATCTAGAAATATTGGTGCTTTTAGAGAGAATCAGACTGAGGAAAATTATTTTTAGAAAAATGTCATTTGACAGAATACAGCTGCTCAAGAACATACATACACTGTAAAGGTAAAGGTAAAGGTTTCCCTCGCACATATGTGCTAATCATTCCCGACTCTAGGGGGTGGTGCTCATCTCCATTTCAAAGCCAAAGAACCAGCGACGTCTGAAGACATCTCCGTGGTCATGTGGCCGAAGGTGCACGGAACACTGTTACCTTCCCACCAAAGTGGTCCATATTTTTCTACTTGCATTTTTACATGCTTTCAAATTACTAGGTTGGCAGAAGCTGGGACAGCTCACTCTATTACGCGGTGCTAGGGATTCCAACTGCCGAACCTTTCTGATTGACAAAGTCAGCATCTTAGCCACTGAGCCACCACCTCCCTAACATACACTGTAGAAAGATACAAACATGCTTGGACATATATGAGCATTTTAACAGAATAACAGAATTGGAAGGGATTTTGGAGGTTTTTTATTCCAATCCCCTGATCAAGCAGGAGACTACCATTTCCCAACATCTCTCATTATTGTAGAAAAAATGGCAGTAGAGCAAGCATTATTAATGATTCTAATATTAATGACTCATGGAAACAAAATCTGTTAGGTTTATACTTTTTTATCAAGCATAATAATCAGCCCTTCTAAGAAGTTTGGCATTTGGCTTCTGGTTTGAATGAATTACTAATGAGCACAAAAGCAAATGTTCTTGCATGTGGCAAGGCCTACTATATGTACCAAACAAATTTTGATTGATTACTTTAATATTCCTGGATTACAGTCATAGCAAAAGATGCAATGAAGCTTTGTTACAGAATGATGCAGTAATGGATACAATTATAGTTGAGTGGCTCTTTATAATCACATAAACTATCTTTGATGTATGTGATGCATCCTATCTTAATGGCTTAAAGTGCAATGTGAAATTTGTCACTATGGTCCACTGAGCAGAAGTACCTCTGAATGTGACTTGTGGAGACAGCCCCTCTTTGTCTAAATAAAAAATTGTTGAGTTGAAATCAGGAAGAACTTTAAGTGGAATGGAACCAAGGAAGAAAGAGGAAAAGAGAGGCCCCTTCATCTTTATATTTAAGTTTGCAATTTTCAGAACCCTCAAAACTAAGTACAAGACAACATTAAACCAAAAAGGAATTTCTGGTTCTAAAGATCTAGCATTTCATGAAAGTTATTTTTATTTTCTGTGTGCTTTTCAAGATCTGTATTGCTTCTCTGTTTATTTTATTTAAACAAGCTCAGTATTATGTTTAATAGGATGTTAGGATATCTGTGCAATAGCAATAGCACTTATATACCACTTTACAGTGTGTTTGCAGCCCTCTCTAAGCTGTTTACAGAGTCAGCCTATTGCCCTCAACAATTCTGGTCCTCATTTTACCCATCTCAGAAGGATGGAAGGCTGAGTCAGCCTTGAGCCTGGTGGGATTTGAACTGCCAAATTGCAGGCAGCCAGCAGCCAGCAGAAGTAGCCTGCAGTACTGCACTCTAACCACTGTGTCACCAAGGCTCATAACATCTGCTATATTATTAGATTCTTTATAACCTTCAATGGAAAATTCTTTTAAGACAGTATCTCAGCAGCAGTATATGTTTAGTTTCTCCAACATTGGTTGTTTTTGTCTGCGATTATAACAACAAAACCAACAAAAGAAATGCTTGCTATTTTTCCCTGTGTTTTTTTTAAGAATTATGTTTTGCTTATGAGATGATTTATCTCTGAAGCAGGAGGCCTGGTTTCTCTCGAGTTCTACCTTAAATTGGGTCTAGAATAGTTCTTCCTAGTATCAATAGACTTTTAGCCTTTGGGCTAAAAAGAAAAGCATTAAAAGGTGTTAGATTTTGGTACAGGAAATCTTGGCTCAGATTCTAACTTAGTAATGGAGTTCCCTAAGAGCTTAGAGAAACAAACCATTTCTCATAATGAAGGACTCATTAAACAAAAAATAATTGTAATACAATTGGCTGGCTACTGTGAGAACTGGTACTTGAACTGCTTACATTATGTTCTAATATGCAGTTTCTATTCTATGACACTGCAAAAGCATTAACAATAACAAATAGGGGAAGAATTCTTATTTCTTTCTTAAATATTTGCAATGTGTTATATGCATTGTAGAGAGTAGTAAGTTCTTGGCACTCAGTGCAAAGTATCATATGAAATGCAGGAAAGAAGAAAAAAATATATGTATCCTTAAGAATGTTCATTTTTCAACTATTGTTATTGAACACAGCAATAGATAACATTCTGTTCTGTTTAATGCCATGTTTCCCTATGTGGGTAGAAACTACAAATGAATAAATCTAATCAGGGGTGGGTTTCAAAAATTGTTCGAACCACCTCTGTGGGCGTGGCCTCCTTTGTGGGAGTGGCTTGCCGCCCATGTGACCGGATGGGAGTGGCTTGCCGCCCATGTGACCGGATGGGAGTGGCTTGCCACCCATGTGACCGGATGGGAGTGGCTTGCCGCCCATGTGACCGGATGGGAGTGTCCAAGACGATGTTATTACTAGATATTACTAATTACTAGATATTATTAATATTACTAGATCATTATTAATGCATAGATAACTGTGGGACATTACACACCCACCCACACCCACAAACTATGACAGTGCTAGGAAAACACCAAAAAAATAAAAATCCCCCCCCCCCCCAAAAAAAGACTGCCAATGAAACCAGTTTTTTTTTTCCTAAGCCTAAGAACAGGAAAGACAAAGTCACTGGAATAAAAACCATCAAGGCAATGTGGAAAATTATAAAGGACAGGCACTCACAGAACCATCAACCACCTCAGAATTACCTAAACAAGTAAGGTGACCAGATTTTCAGATTGATAAAGAGGGACACCATTGACCGGAGGGGGGGGGAGCTAGGCCGCGGCAGTTACTGCCAGCCCGCGACCTCGCTAGGGACGTCTGGTCACCTTAATTATATACATCCTCTCTCTCTCTATCCATCCATCCATCTGTCTAACTGCCTGCCTATCTAGTTATGGTATCCCTCTCCCTCTTTCCCCCTCTCTTTCTCCATCCATCTATCTGCTTGCCTACCTATCTCTCTCTCTTTCTCTCTATCCATCCGTCTATCTGCCTGCCTATCTGTCTATCTAGTTATGGTCTCTCTCTCTCTCTCCCTCTCCCTCCCTCATTATCATCTATCTCAGTGTTTCTCCACCTTTTTATAAAAATATTTTTTTTAATTTTTTTTGTTACAGACGACACATGCCCACAACAATAAAAACAAAACAAAACAAAAAGAAAAAAACCCATCATCACATATAGCATGTCGTTTGGTTACAAGTGTTTTAACATTTATCATTCTTATACATTTATTATTTCATTTAATAGGTTATAATATACAGTTTGGGTTGCTTTGTTTACCATCCCTTCCTCCTGTTATAACACCACCTTATTTTCCCTTTCTTTTCTCCCTCCCTTCTCTACTTTCCTCCTTCTTCCTCTCCTTCCCCTTCCTTCTTCCCTTACCTTTCTCCTACTCCTGCTCTTCCTCTTCCCCTTTCTACCCTCTCTCCCCCTCTTTCTCTCCTTTCCATCCTCCTCTCCTTACCTCTTTCTTCTTTCCCCCATCTTCCTTTCATTCTCTCCTCCTTTCTCCCTTTCTCCCAACTCCCTTTCTGGGAGTTGAAGTCCACACACTTTCAAGTCTCCAAGGTGGAGAAAGACTGATCTATCTAATTAATATAATTATTTCTCCCTCTCTTTTTCACTCTCTTTCCAGCGCATACACGCAAATGCATAGGGCAGCCCACCTCACACACAGGTAACTCCGGGCGGCTTACGGGAAGAGGACAGCTCACCCACGCGGGGGGGGGGGGGCAGGATTTCGCCAAGAAAAGTTAACTTTCCTGCGAAAGGGGCCGGCAGCCTCTCAGCTCTTCCCGGCCGGGAAGACCTCCCCCCACTTCCACTCCTGCGACCCTCCTCCCGCCTCCTCGGAGCTTCAAGCAAGCTAACTGGGAAGGCCGGGGAAGAAGAAGAAACGGCAGCGCGAGGTCAGCGGTCCTTGGGGGCGCGGCGGAAGCCCTGCAAAAGTGCTCCTTTCCCGGCTCGGCTGCCATTGCTGCTGCTGCGGGCGGAAGGAGAGGAGGAGGAGGAAGAAAATAAAGCGGTGGGGTGGTCCCTGCAGCCGCCGAGGCGGGAAAGGTGCGCTTTGACAGCCCTGCCAAAGCGCTCCTTTCCCGGCTCGGCTGCCATTGCTGCTGCTGCGGGCGGAAGGAGAGGAGGAGGAGGAAGAAAATAAAGCGGCGAGATGGTCCCTGCAGCCGCCGACGCGGGAAAGGTGCGCTTTGACAGCCCTGCCAAAGCGCTCCTTTCCCGGCTCGGCTGCCATTGCTGCTGCTGCGGGCGGAAGGGGAGGAGGAGGAGGAGGAAGGTAAAGCGGTGGGGTGGTCCCTGCAGCCGCCGAGGCGGGAAAGGTGCGCTTTGACAGGGCTTCCTCTCCGGAGAGGCATTTTTTAAAAAGAAAAACCCTGCAGGCACCCAGCGACAGGGGCTAGGAGCTAGGAACCCGGAAGTTAATTACTTCCGGGTTCACTGACGAACCGGATCGCAAGAACCGGTGCGAACCGGTAGGAACCCACCCCTGAATCTAATACATATATTTCAATTAATCTAAAGCAGCAGGATTTTTAGGAAACTATTTGATGAAGGCAGTCCTGATAATCTACTACTACATGCTTGCGTTTAAAATATATCTGATAGAAACTGGAAAGATGATTGCAAATAGCTTCCTACTTAGATGAGAAAGGAAAGCATGTAGCACCTTTAGCGGTGAATTATGCATTGTAATTATAGTACAGAAAAAAGGCTAGCGTAAAGCAGGCCTGTAAAACTTGTTTAGGGGAAAGGGTTAAACTGATAAATTAAAAGTAATTGTGAGCTGCAAAAACTACCTGGTGCACCAATTAATTGTTGGTGGCGTATGGAATGGTGGCAACAAAGATGCTGGTAACATCAGTAATGAATAGAGGTGTTGGAGGCATTCAGAAATGATGAATTGTTCCTGCCGGCAGCAATATTTAGCAACGGTGAATTCATTGACTTTTCAAAGAATGCTGACCAAAGATGTTAAATAAAATAAAGGTCTTCTTTGAGTTCTATCACATTCTATAATAGAGCCTCCTTATGTTTAGCTGTACGACTGAAACTTTTTGGAAGATCCCGTTGGAAAAGCAAATTAAAATGGAAGGAAGGAAGGAAAGAAAGAAGGAAGCTCTTATCTTGCAAAAGCTTGCATTAGTTGATGCAAACTTGTAAATGATTATGAAGGTCTTGTAGGAAATGATTCTACACGGAAAACACCAACATCCTTCTTTGGTGGCTTTTGAACCCCACCCAGCTCTGCTTCAGGAATCTTGCCTCAGTCTGCATTGGGATCAAGAAGGTTTTATTACCCAACAAGGGCTAGAATCACTTTTGGGTCATTATCCTTCTTTCTCCCCAACCTCTCTTCACGTCTCCCAGCAATATCCTCCCTCTGAACAGTACAATAGCTCCCTTTTTTAGTCTTTGAGAAAAGTAGGTTATCTCTTCTGCTCCCAGCCTATGTTATCAGCAATATGTACCTTTGCAAGCTCATGATAGGATGTCAGTCAGCTACATATTGTCACTCTTCCCCTTTAATCTTCTCCATTCCTTCTACTGGCTTCATTAATCTCTGTCTTGCAGATTGCAATATCTGGGTCAATTCAATTATCTAGACAGAAAACCAGCAACTTGATGCTGTTTCCCTGATTGATGCTGGACTACAAAGATATATGGGTGCATGGTAAGATACGTATGGTTAAGCTTTCTGTTGGTGCCTTTCATTTTTGGTAACCCAACTGATAGGTGGTAGTTGATAATCCAGTGACTTCATGACCCTACAAGTAAACTGTGAAGCTTCCCACTTCCCATTTCACAGTGCAAGCCTCTTTCTTTATGGTGCTGTAGAATCTTTCCTTAGGAAATAACTTTTTTGAAAGACAAAAATGTAGATGTTACATATCTTCTTCAAACTCTGGCACAAATCCTCATTAGATTGATCAACATCAAAATAAATGGAAAATTGAAATTCGACCCTTTTAACTTTTAACTCTTCAAAGGCTTTTTCATATTTAGGAGTCTTGAGCTCATTTTTTAAAAAGTAAGTCCATCTTTCTTGTCCTCATCTTTTACCTCAGTCTTTTTGTCTGAGGTATAGATATCTCCTTATTTGTGAAAGTAATTTTCAAAAAATTGTAATCAATGCAATACTTTGCTTTACTTCTGAATAATTATGTGGTTCATTCAGTTTTCTTTGCTATATTTCTATGATACACTTCCTAACTGAAGTGACAGTCTTTTCCTTCATCTTCTTTATATGTATTTGGTATATACTCAAGATCTTTTCAAAAATCAGAGATGCAAATGTGATAACTGTGTTTTAGTTACATTGGTGCTCATCGGTTTATATACATATACACATATACATATGCATATACATTTATTTATTTATTTATTTATTTATTTATTATTTATTTATTTATCAGCACAAATGCAACATAAATGTAACAAGGCAACATAAAAAATGCCTTTCTGCCTGGATGACTCCCAGAGTGAGCCAATAGACAGAAAAGGGAAGCAGTATGCTCCCTCCCATATTTGGGCAGACCAGGGATTGTGACACAATACATACATACATACATACATACATACATACATACATACATACATACATAAATACATACACATTTTTAATTTTAAAATTAATATTACCCTTGATCTTCAAGATGAGACAGAATATTAAAACAATGTAAGTTGAGATATTTAATCAGCAGTTCTTATACATTAAAATGTATAAGAGAGCCCATTCTTCATGATTTTGATGTTAGCCTTAAAGATCTAATACAATTTTTTAGTAAATTCAATAGGGAACAAATTTTCAGATCAAGTCATCCGCATTCTGTATGACACATAGTGCAATTTCTTTCTTCAGCCCATCTTTCTGCAGGTTGCAAAGGTTTTTTTTTATGTGTAGTATGGTTGTACTTCTTTTGAAAAATTGAATGTAAAAATGGGGACAGTTTCTATAAGAATTTACGTGCCATATATTCGCAAATGAACCCATTTTGTGAATTACTGTTCAGTCAACCTTACTACTGCTACTGTTCCACATTTCTGCATAACCCTTCTGGTCATTGTTGGCATTCTGTTCTTCACCTTGGCAACAATAGAGTCTCTTGGGGCAGATAGGCTGCTGTCAGGAGCTCACCATAGAAACAGCCTGTCAAGAGGGAATACTAACAAAATTTCATCATGTTCCTAATGATGGGAACTCCCAGATGAATGAAGAAATCAGATGAAGGGAAGTGAAATGATAGCCTAGCTTGAAGCAAATGCTGTTGCAAATCTCATGAGAAATAAGGCAGAAATAGAAGCAACAGGTACTCTGTTTCTGGAGAATTGTTATAGAGTATTGTTATAGACTCCCTGCAACTCAGCCATAAGAAGCCTATTAGGCAAGGTTGAGATTGGCCATGGGGTATATGGGTCACCTGTCAATTTTAGCTTTCATTAAAAGTATAATAGCAGTAATTATTAGAAATTAGTACTTTGCTTAAAAACACACCTGAACAAGATTCTTCCATCAGATTCTACTGTAGTATCTCAGCCCCCTTCCATCACTACAAGATGATCTGTCTGCACTCTTCAGAAAATTTGCTTTTTCTTTTCCATCAGTTATACCGATTACATGGAACCAAGTCTCATGTTAGGTTTACATGTACATAAGCCCCACAAACCTAGATCTATTTCAGACCAATGGGAAATTTCCAGATTAAGAATTTGTCTTAATATTTCTATTCCAAAACAAGGTTCATCACTAAAAAAGATAGCCATATTAGTCTATTTCCCCATTGTTGAGCTAAAGAGCAACCATTCCTTCTGCCAGCACAATACAGGATTTGCTGTCATGATCACCAATTCTTATCCTGCAAGTCTCTAATCAAGTGATGTTGTTCTGATAAATTCTCAGGACATTGTTCTCAGGACAGCACAGTAATCAAACCTGAGACTATCACATTTATAGGGAAAAGATTCCACATATACCATCTCAGAATTATATTAATACATAAAACATAAAACATCTTTCTTCTTCTCCACATTGTACATGTTTGTGTGTTTCTTTGTTGGAATCATAGAGGTGGAAGGGGCCATTTAGCCTATCAAGCAATGCAAGAATCCAAATTAAAATACCTGAGAAAGGTGCCTTCATTTGAACACATCCAATGAACCTGAGGCTGCTCCCTCTCTGTGTAAGTAATTCCATTCTCAAATTGCTCTTAAGAATTTCTTTTCTAGCATTCAGTTGGAATTTGATTTCACATAACTTGAACCTATTATTCTGTGTCCTGTACTCTTGAACAAGAGAGAATTGGTCTTGATTGTCTGTATAATGTTCTTTTAGGAATATGAAGATTTCTGTCTCTCTGTCTGTCCACCTGTCCATCCCTCCATCCATCATCACTTAGTCATCTTTGCTCTTGATTAAATGTACTGTAATTTGTTCATGATTTGGAAATTATACTTCTGTTGATGAAGCCTGAAATTATATTTTCCTTCTTTTCACATCACATTGGTGGCCCATATTCAGCTTGCAAATAAGCTGCTACAGTATTCCTAATATATTATTTTTGCAAGTGCTAATACCAAGTAAGTAGTATAGTATTCTCCATACTACCAATATGAGAAGGAACAAGGACAAGCATTTGATTTAAAATGTTGTAGTTTCCTGTTTAATTGCATTCCAATAGTAGTTCCATCTATTTCTTCAGCCTCTCAATATCATTTTCATTTTTATCTCCTAGATTATTATCTATCACATCCAGTTTATGTGTCATTAGCAAATCTAACAAGCTTTATTTCCACTTATATTTCCAAATCTTTAATGACATATGGAAGAGAAGAGAACCCAAGGCTAAGCTCTGTGATATTCCACCTGATGCATCTTTCCTATCTGATGAGTAGACTTTAATAAAGTTTTGCATGTGTCTGTGTAAAGGGTGGGGTACAAAGTGAAATATCTTTCAATTTCAAGCAAAGAAGAAATTTTAAAAAACCACTCTATTAGTATAGACTCCTGGGAAGGGTTAGAAAATCTGAAGATGAGAAGAATGTCAGCTTAATTTGATGAACAAATGGAAATGGAAGGTGGGACATAATGCCCTCTAGTCTCCCACATTTGGAGTAAGGGAGGGGAAAGAATAGTGAGGTGATATAAGGGTTGAAGTTGGCAAGATGGGAAGTAATGGAGTCCCAAATCAGACAGAACTGTTGTGCAAATATGAAAATGATGAAGATATGTCACCTATGATTCAGGCTGGGAAAAATCCACTGGTGGAAAATGTTCAGGACTCAAGTATCATCTGTGTGCTGGGTTTGATTCCTGAATTCTGCAATAGATAGATATTTTGTGTACATATAACATTTATTCTCTGCAAAGAAATAACTTATCCTCATTGAGACTTTGAAATTTCTGCTGTCAGATAGTTAGAGATCTGAATTTTTTTGACAAACCTTGAAAACCCAATTCAACTTCCAAGCACACTCTATGCTCATTTAATTGTCATGCTTACACTTAAACTAATCAGCATGTCATGGGGTACTTTGTCAAACACTTTGTTGAAATCAAAATATTGTGTGTTTATAGCATTCTCACAATCTACTAAAGAAGTTACTCAATAAAAAAATCTGGCAAGATTTCTTGACAAATCTATGGTTACTTCTGAGGAACAAATCTCTATAGTGATCTAAAGGAAGAGATTAGCTCAAATCTTCCAAAATATACTTCCTGTTCCTTGAATTTGGGGTGGCAAAACATTAAATATTTTATGCACCCAAAAACTTAGGGAAGTTCCCAAATAGAGGTGTCACATGGGCAAACTAAGTTGTGCAATTATTATACGAGCTCCTTCATTTTCAGCCATCTACAACTCTAAAATCATTTTGAAAGGCAGCTCTATGTATAATTCATTGTAGTAGTCAAATTAATGCCGTAAGAGCATGTGTGGTCGCAATTGGCTTAAAAGAGAAAATTATGCAGATGTCTCAACCTATTTCTCCTAGTCCAGGAAACTTGCAGACGGAGAACCTGATCAACCTGGATATTGCAACTCCTTCCTTCCTCCAGAATCAATTGGTTTGATTTAGTTTAATAAAAAGAAGGGCCAGGAATGACATGATAGCAGTGTTCCAATATTGAAGGGGCTGCCACAAAGAAGAGGGGATCAATCTATTCTCCCAAGCACCTGAAGGCAGGTCAGGAAGCAATGGATGGAAACTAATCAAGGAGAGAACTAACCTAGAAATAAGGACACATTTCCTGACAGTTAAAACAATCAATGGAAATGCTTGCCATCAGAAGTTGTGGGTACTCCATCATTCGATATTTTTAAGAAGAGATTGGACAGCCACTTGTCTGGAACAGTATAGGATCTCCTGATTGAGCAAGGAGTTGGACTAGAAGTCTTCCAAGGTTCCTTCCAACTCTGTTATTCTGGTTTCTAAATCTATAACCAGTCTATCTTAGGAAGCCTAAATTGGCTTCACCCCATCCAAACTTAGCCCTCCAGCCACCCGGACAGCAACACTTTGATCACATCTTTTCTTGGGGTGGATGGAGATGATGCCCTCAGTAAGGAGGGACAGGCCAAACTCTGCAGCATCTTACATCAGAGTAGAGGTTGTCAAGGCAAAGGGGTCTATTATTGACATCTCAAGGCAAATCTATGATCACACAATGATGTTGATGAGCCCCCTAAGTACTTCAGCAAAAGCAAGGCCACACTGCTGTCATCTCCAGCCCAGAGTTAGTATTAAATCATCCTTAACTCTATTACCACGTTACAGTATTCCTCCCCCACTCCCCTCTTAGCTGAGACCGTTCAAGGACAGCCTCAAGGTAAGCATCATCGGTTCGTGTTTATCTTTTATGATCTTACAGAGAATTCCAGTGAAGGTAGTGACTTGAAACAGAAGCAGTAAAGTCAGGAGGGGACGGCGGCGGGGGGCGGTTGGCATATTTCCTGCCCGTTGAGTTTTCTTGCAGATTCAAGAATGGGGGAGACGATTGCCAAGTGAGCCGTTTGCAAGGCCCACAACTTAACAAAGTCCCGTTCCATTTAACCGCTATTCGCTCTGCCTGCATATCTTCCCGGGGCTACGCTCGCCAACGGCGTCGGGCCGCGGTCCAGCTCTCCACTGCTTAACTTTTCGCCCAGGGTCCGAGCGGTGTGTTGTGTGTATGTGTGCCCGCATATATACAAGCGTTGGCAACTTTTGATGGAGACCAGTTGACGCTTTAGCCGTCGACGGCTGGTGGCGAGCCCCAACCTCGTTGAAACGATATCCGGCTGCCCCTTCTCGTGTCCTCCCGCTCGAGCATGAGCCACGAAAGGGCATGTCTGCTCGGCGGGTACGAATGGCGACGGCGGCAGAAGTTTCCCCCTCAGCCGCGGAGCAAGAAGCGGAGGCGCGGGACGGACGCGAAGGACGCAGCCCCGCCACTGCACCAACCTGCAGGCTGGTGGAATCCGTGGGATGGGAGGGGGCGCGCGCCCCTCAGCTCCCCGTGGCCGCCGCTGCCTGCGTCCCTCCCTCCTTCCTTCCCTCCCTCCATCCTCGGCCCCTCCCTCCTTTCTTCCCTGCCCGCCCGAGAATGTGTGTAGCCGCTCTCGGATTTACCCTCCTTTGCTCGAGCTTCTGTCAGCAGCCAGTGCCGCAAAGAGCTGGTTAGGGCTGCGCTGGCAGCGAACTGCAGCTCGACGGGGGCCAGAGGCTCCTGCCCCAGCTGAGGCTCCCTCCGGCTCATTTTCCCCACCGGGCACTTGGGTGCGCCGTTTCCCTCGAGCCTGCCTGGCGTTTGCCTCCGTCGGGTGTTCCACCCACCCACCCCCGCGCGCCTCCTCGTCGTCGGCGCTTTGTTCTTAAACCCAGCCGCACGCTCGCCGCCTTTCCTCGCGGCTTTCCTCCTGCCGGTGTCTTCTTTGGGTCCGCCGTGGACTTTGCCTTGTCATGTCAAGATGGAAGGCAGGAGCGAGTGGCTCGCCTCCTCGACCCGTCCTGAGGGCTTCGAGCAGATGAGGCTGAAGAGCAGACCCCGGGAACCCTCGCCCAGCCTGACCCGAGTGGGCTCCAACTTCTACAGCGCCGTCAAGCAGCAGGACTACAGTGCCAGCGTCTGGCTGAGAAGGAAAGACAAATTGGAGCATGTAAGCCACTTTTCTTGCTTTCTCCTGAAACGCTAGGCTGATCGCCGTTTCCTTTAAAATCCTTCTTTCGATAAGCCCGCCAGGCGGGTTAATCGACCCATTTTACAGGTGTGAAAGCTGTGAGCCGGAACGGAAACTTCTTGGCGACTTGCGGCGTTTTGGGCTGAGGGAGAATTCGCACCCAGGACTCATAGACGTACTGTGAAGTCAGGATGAGACTAGCTTTTTACTTCGACTCGGCACAAGACCAACTTGATATCTACACTACCTCTCAATCCAGGTTGCCCCTACTTAAACCTACCTCCCAATACCTAAAGTGAATGAAAAACATTGTATCTGGGGACAGCATTTAAATTACAATCCCATGTATGTTGATTGGGGAGCATGTCCCACCTGGATTTACTTCCAAATAAACATATATAGGATTGCATGTGATGTAAATATACTTTATCCAGTATGATGCCCAAATAGTTAGGTCATTGTTCAGTCCTCTCAGAAATGCAAATATTTTTCTGTTTTCATATTCTATGCTTCTTCTCTCTCTCTCTCTTTTAAACCACTGTCTGCTGCAAACCAGTTTTCACATCTAGGTCTGATGAAGGGATCTAATTGCTGAGAGGTCCTGGAAACTCTGGAATGTTGTAGAACACTTCTCCAACTGAATGCATCCTGCAGTGTTATGATGATTTAGATATAGCTGATTTTTGATTTGCATCCTTTATTTTTTATTTATTTAGAAGTATAGACATGCTGTATTCTAGGTATATTTTTTTCTAGATATATTTCTTACATGGCTATGTAAGGTTCTGCAAAGTAGATTTGATTGTGCTGTCAATTCCTGCAGGAATAATGTTAACTAAGGGGTTTAAGGATCAGGAAACAATTGAAGCTATGGCTGGCTGCAATGAATATTTAATGTTGGGTTTAAGGTACTTGGAAATATTCCTGTAGTTCAGAGGTTTTAGAGCAATGGATTGTCATGTTCTTGTGTAGTTTATGGCATTAATGAGTTATATGAATAATGGAACAGCATATTTTGATTTTGATATTAAGTTAAGTGTGTACTTGTAGGAAGAAAGGGAGTTTAACTCTAATGCGAAGTTTGTTGCATGTATGTTAGCAGGCAAGGAAATGGTTAAGTTTTATAATGCAGCAGACTTGCTTAAAGGGATGCTGTGTACTGCTCAAAAGAAGGTGAAATAGAGTCCCTGTGTTCCTTATGTGCAATGTATGAACAATAAAGGGCTGTTTATGCAAGTTAGTTCCTTGAAAGAAATCACAGTAGAAAAATACACTGACTTTTGTACATAGCTACAGTACATGAACATCACTAGTGCCAAGTGATGTAATCCAAAATACAGGCAAAGGTGCAGTAACTGGAATGGTGAAAGCCTTGCATTCTGACAATATTGTATACCGCTATTTATTTAATAAAGGGATCTGGAAAAAATAAATATCAGTAAATTACAATAGATATCCATGCCCAAATATGGATTGTATTTTAGTAATTTATATCACAGCAGAATGATCAACAGTGGGAAACTCTTGAAATATTCTCAGCAACCTTATAGCAATTTTATATATCTTGAATCAACAGTGGTTCTAATTAGCAGATTAAAGCAAAACTACTGACTTTGCTTCAGTACGTTTAAGTTTGGACAATACATTAGTTACTCTTATGCATCAGTGTTTTAACTAAATGTAGCATATTTATTAACCCTAACCATAAAGAAGAACTAGGTAATTGTAATCGGGTTTGATTAAAAACACATTTATTATGTGTCTATGTGTATGTATATGTATGTGTACACAGACACACACACACACACACACACACACCCCTAATATACTTAATCTTGAGCCATGGCAAGATGATTTATTGAAATAAATTTATTGACCTGAGAATATTGCAGTGAATTAAGGTGGATAAACTGACACATAAACTCGGATATTAATGTGATTGTGGGTTTTTTTTAAAAAATTAAGAGTGTAATTCTGTCTGCATAATGGTCATGGCCATTTGAGTTCAGTGATAACTCAGTTTGTTTATTTATTTGGAGGAGTATTCTACATATGTATATTTCTGGAATGGGAAAAATCTGTAAGCATAGATAGTCTCTCACAAAGAATGTACAAACCTTTCTGTAAGTTGTTTCACGACATGCAATAGTTTATAACTGATGCTTTTGTAATTGACAATCTGCTATCAGCCATAGGCAACTTGGTATATTCCAAGTATTTTGGACTACAAACTCCATAAACTCTTGCCATTTGCCCAAGGGGCTGTGTAATTAAGAACGGAAATAAAGAAAAAAATGGAGTGTATTAAGTCATCTACTCCTACTTTAGAGCAACTTTTTATTTTATTTAGATTTAAAACATTTTAATCATTCCAATGTTTAAACATTTCAAAATAGTGCAATTTTTAAAAAAAATAATCTGAACCAATACATGGGGACAATGAATATGCAACCCACCTAGTAATAAATACCTTGTAAATATAATGCATTTTTTAGAAGTTCATGTGAAATGTAGGTAGTAATTGATGACAGTAGGAGTGGTGGTTCAGCATGAAATCCACTTAGGTTTATTGTTGAGTTTAGATTGGGCAGACTGATTTGGAATTGAAGCCATCTCTGTATATGAGTTATCTGCCTTCCTTCTGTTGGATGAATACAGGAACCAAGCTGAGCACACTTCATCAGCTATTGTACTCATTAAACAGTGGTAGCAGGAAAAACAATATTAGATGAATAGAATAGCATTGATAGGAGGGACGTGACAGTCTGCATTGTTTGCAACATCAGCATTGATATTTATTCCTTGACTCACTTAGTGTTTCTTTAAAAAAAATATCCTTGGAACAAAATACACCCTATTTGATCATGTGGCTGAAATATTACATTCTGATTTCCCTCCTTTTCCTGTGTGCTTAGAAGAGGGGGAAAATCTTGGAGGGGATTCTGGCCACATTATTCTTCAGTTTTAACAACCACCTGCTACCATGCACTTAGATAATGCTAGCCATGGAATATGCTGAATTTGAAGGACTTTTTTTTTAATGGCAATCATTTTAATATAGCTGCATCAGTTTTTCCTTATGAATATTTACAAGCCAGAGACATGCACAGGATGGGAGTCATGCAGCATATAATTTTAATACATAAAATAAATAAATCCAATTCTTTCCTCAAAATGATGAAAGCAACATCATGCCATTTTGATACACGTTCCATCCCTTTCATATGTGTAAGAGACATCACGACGTAGGCACAAAGAATATATTCTATATCTCAATGGCACAATGATGTTTCATCATTTGCTGTCCTGGTAATTGCTCCGTAAATATCTATGACTATAAAAATAAAGATGGTCTAAACTTGTGCCATCGTATAGATTTTTTTAAAAAAAAAATTCTTGTGATGGAGAAGAAGCAAAAAATTACTATAATATAGTTTCAATGCCATAAAATTAGTATCCCCTTGTTTTCAGTTCTTAGGTTATAAGAGTGTTTTCAAACTAGACAACATCCAAATGGCATGGATGTATGGATTGAGTGATCCTTGGTGCTCTCTGAGCTTGCTTGTTTTCTTGCAGATGTTTCATTACCCAAACTAGGTAACATTATCTAGTACTAGTCTAGACTAGCAAACAAGCAAGCTCAGAGAGCACAAAGGACTCCTCATGTTAACCCTGAGCTACAAATACTCTCCTTTATTGGTATGGAAATTCCCCAGAATTCTCAGCTAGCGAAGGGATTGTTAGGAATTCTGGGTGTTGGAAATCCATAAGTTGCCCAAGATGGAAAACTTTGCCTTTAGATAAGATGAAGCAGAAAATGAATGAAACACATTCTAAATTAACTTTCTGCATCTTTTTTTCTCCATGCTCCATCACTCTGGGACTTCACAATTTTTTGTGTCCCTCTCCATATCACTATGGTTAGGATTGGCATTAATAATTAAAATATAATCTAAATATCAATTGAAAACAGGGATAGGTCCACGAGACTTTACAAATTAACATATTTCATTAAAAGTAAACAAAACAATCAGATTTAAAGCCATATTTTAATGTATGAGCTTTTTACCCTGGATTTTCAGTCCATACACAGACCAGGGTTCCTGCAGTTATAGAGTTGTTATATTTTCAAAGTTAAAACATGTTTTAATAGGTGTTTTAAAATTACTTCTGGTATTAGCCATTTTTGAAACAGAAGAAAAATAGCATCAGCTCTGAATCCAATGTTTATTTTTTTAATAGATGAGGACATCTTTTCATGCTTTATTCATCCTTCCCATGTGTACAGTTATTTAATCCCCAAAATCAGAAAAAACAGTACAGCAAAAAAGAGATGATTCCTTTAGTTGGGCTGCTGTGTGCAACAGAGATAACATGGTTTCTTGCTTTAAATCAGCTCTGTTAGTACTTATCTATAGATATTTTTTCTAACCATGGCTGGAGGATGCCCCATAGTTTTATAGGCAATGTTTTTATGATGATGCTTTCATCTAAACTCCAGGTTATACTGTATTATTTTTCCTCCTTTGTATCAAAGGGATAAGTATCAAATCAGATGGTTAGAGCATTATATAGCATCCGTATTCCATCAAGGCATGATTATTTAGCCTTGTAAGCATGTACAATGAGTTTGACTACAATAGCAGCAACTACAAGAACAATAACATTTCAGCTTCATATAAGACGTGGGAAACGTTTCTTTTCAAAGAAGCATAATTTTACTTGGATTTAGCAAGCTTACTCCGTAGGAAAAAAAATCTCTCACATAAATTTCCCAAGAATTTATTGAAGCTCATATTGTTAATTATGTTACTGGAGTCACTAGAAGCAATATAAAGTGATGAGGATGCAATCTTTCTATAGATAATTATGTAAATTAAAATAGCTTCTGATTGGATATAGCAAAGCAATTAAATATAATTGATTGGATATAGGAGAAGCGTATGTATCAGTGAGATTGGATATGGAGTGGACTCTATAGATAATAGAGTGGAATAACAAAAAGAATAGTATACTGAGAGAATACAGAGGACATTCCATGAGTTGCCATCTAATCAGTTGAGGTTATGGGTTTTTATTCTTGATTAATGTATTTTATTCTTGTTATGTACAAAATTCCTTATGTGTCCAATCACACCTGGCCAATAAAGAATTCTATTCTATTCTATTATGCTCAATTGGCCATGGTTCAGAGCCTCTGCTTGTTTCTTAATATTATCTCCTTGTTTTATCAACATTCCTTGGCATAGCAGATCCAACAGAGTTGTTTCTCAAATCTCTAAGAAGGTAATTCAGGGAAGGGGATATTTTGCTTTGTTTTACTTGTCTAAATCAGTACCATGCTTTCTTCTACAACTCCACAGGGTTTTTCAAGAAGATGCATTTTGCAACTCCCTATTCCATTTTCCTGCAGCAATCTTTTGTGTTAAAACTGTGAGACATGTTGAGATATACTGTCTTATGCTATATAGCACAGTACTAGTTTTAGGATTTCATGGGTACATAGTTGGAAGTCCTGCGGTAGCTTTGAGGAACAATTAATATGGTTCTCTGAGTTCATAGATATTTGCAAGTTATTTACATGCAGGTTGTCTTTGACTTACAACAGTTTGCTTAGTGACCGTTCAAAGTTACAACGGCACTGAAAAAAGTGACTTATGACCATTTTCACACTTATGACAGTTTCAGCATCCCATGGACATGTGATTTACATTCAGATGCTTGACAGCTGACTCACATTTATGACAATTGTGGTGTCCTGGGGTCCCCTTTTGTAACCTTCTGACGAGCAAAGGGAATCTGGGAAAACCAGATTCACTTAACAAGTGTGTCATTAATTTAACAACTATGGTGATTCACTTAACAAACATGGCAAGAAAAATCATAAAATGGGGCAAAACTCACTTTAAAAAATTCCCACTTAGCAACATACATTTTGGGCTCAATTGTGGTCGTAAATTGAGGGATACATGTATAGCTTTAAACATTGATATACTACATGCTTCAATGTCCTACTTAATTTCATATTTTTACCTATCTCAAAGAATACTTTTAAGGTAATGAGCTGGAAAAAGTAGGTGAGAAATACTGTGTTATTCTTAGGTTTTTGGGAAGATGTGCTGAGTTGATATGCTTTACCTTAGCCAGAATATATTGCTGAATATACGTTGATCTTTCAGTTTTGTAACAAGTACAGGTAGACCTCGAGTTACAACCACAATTTAGCCCAAAAGTTTTGTTGCTAAGTCAGTTTGCCCCATTTTAGGACTTTTCTTGCCAGAGTTCTTAAGTGAATCTTTGCATTTGTTACATTAGTAATACAATTGTTAAGTGAATCTGGATTCCCCATTGAGTTTGCTTCAGAAGGTCACAAAAGCTGATCACATGATCCTGGGACACTGCAGCTGTCATAAACATGAACCTCTTGCCAAACATCTGAATTGTGATCATGGGGATGCAACGGTTGTAAGTGTGAAAAACAATAAGTCACATTTTTCAGGACAGGTCACAGTCGGTGTTGGTCGGAGGGCAGAGGTCAACCCCTAGGCCCCTTAATTATGGGGTGCCGCAGGGTTCGGTCCTGTCCCCCCTCCTGTTTAACATCTACATGAAGCTGTTGGGTGAGATCATTCGGCAGCACGGGATAAAATATCACCAGTACGCGGACGATACACAGTTGTATCTGTCCGCCCCGTGCCAACTCAGTGAAGCGGTTGACGTGATGTGTCAGTGCCTGGAGGCTGTTAGGATCTGGATGGGGGTAAACAGGCTTGCATTCAATCCTGACAAGACCGAGTGGCTTGTGTTTTTCCCTCCCAATAATTGGCCATGTATTTCATCTCTCAGGCTGGGGGGTGAAATTATACGCCCCTCAGACAGGGTTCGCAATTTGGGAGTCCTCCTGGACCCACAGCTGACTTTAGAACATCATTTGTCGGCTGTGACCAGGGGGACATTTGCCCAGGTTCGCCTGGTGCACCAATTGCGTCCCTACCTGAACCGGGAGGCTCTTGCAACAGTCACTCACGCCCTTGTGACCTCAAGACTGGACTACTGCAATGCGCTCTACATGGGGCAGCCCTTGAAGAGCATTCGGAGACTTCAGCTTGTCCAGAATGCAGCCGCGCGAGCGATTGTGGGTGCACCTCGGTACACCCACGTTACACCTATCCTCCGCGAGCTGCACTGGCTGCCTATCAGTCTCCGGATATGCTTCAAGTGCTAGTCGTCACTTATAAAGCCCTACATGGTATTGGACCTGGGTACTTGAGAGACCGCCTTCTGCCAATTACCTCCCAAAGACCTATTAGATCCCACAGATTAGGCCTCCTCCGAATTCCATCCGCCGGCTAATGCCGATTGTCGACCACCCGGAGGAGGGCCTTCTCTGTGGCTGCTCCGGCCCTCTGGAATGATCTCCCCATGGAGATCCGGACCCTCACCACCCTTCAGGCTTTCCGTCAAGACCTGGCTGTTCCGACAGGCCTGGGGCTGATGAGTTCCCATCCCCACTCGAATTGTGTGGCTGTTGACTGTTTTTAAATTGTTTCCGTATTTTGTTTGCTTGCCTTTTGCTTTTTTCTGTATTATTCCCTTCCCTTTTGGTTTGTTAGCTGCCCTGAGTCCCTCTAGGAATAGGGCGGCATACAAGTGTAATAAACCTTGAAACCTTGAAACCTTCAGTGCCGTTATAACTTTGAACAGTCACTAAATGAACTGTTGTAAGTCCAGGAGTACCTGTACATACAAGGCTATGTTATATTCCAAAACTGTCTATGTCTATGCACATGAAGGTATTATCAAACTTTTTGTAGTTATTGAATTCCCCTTTTGTCCCGATCTAATATTCAAGAAATACTTGATGTTTATCTTAGGAATTAGGCAATAATCCATAAAATAAAGTTTTGTAACATTTTCATACTCAGTAGTTATCACCACAGTACTGATGATAACAATTACGAGATTAAAATATACGATATTAATGGTCCATGAACTACATCTTTTATTGTATAAACATACTACTACACACATATAATGGGACTCTTCCCATTCCTTATCCCTTCACTTTCTATATCTCATATGCACTCTTTAAGGGCGTGGATGACTGTTGTTCCCAATTTATTTATCTAGTTTTTATTTTATTTATCCCATTTTTAATTATGCTGAGTTGTGCTATACAACAAAGACAACCAACAGTGAGAGAGACGCAGAGAGTAAATAAAATAAAAACATACATCATTTAAATGACTCAAATGAGCAAAGTGATGAGTGAACTATCTAAGGCTGAAAACTGCCTGTTTACTGTTCATTACAATCAAACTGCCAGATAAGCTGCTTTAACCTTATGAATATTTTAATGGCTTTGAGGAAGAATTCAACATTGAAGAGACTCGGGAAGCAAAATGAGATAAAAGGCAAAATGAGATAAGGTAGACCAACCTGGAAACCCCCCCCCCCCAATGACATGGGGAATATGTGAGGGAGATTAATTTAGATCAAGTTGCATGGGATATGATCAGGTGAGGGATGAGTAGAAATTTTAAGGAATATTGGGATTCTCTGGGTGAGACTGAGTGATGGTCTCGATAGCAAAGTGGTGGGGAAGAGGAGAGAAACTATTAGCCAAGTTGGACTGACTTGAATCAATTAGTCAATCAATCAATCACTGTTAGTAGTAAGTAAGAATTACGGTATGTGTACATACAGTACACATTTGTGACCCGACAAATGCGCGCTGTCAAAATTGCAGTGATAAGACCGTGATGTCGACAGTGCGCCCACAAAGGCGCGCCGACAAAAGAGCACCGACAGAAGCGCGATTAGGGTTAAGGTAAGAGGGTAAGGGTTAGAGTTAGGGTTAGGGTTAGGATTAGGGTTAGGGTTAGGGTTAGGGTTAGGGTTAGGTTCAGGGTTAGGGTTAGGGTTAGGTTTAGGGTTTGGTTTAGAACGCGCTTCTGTCGGTGCGCTGTTGTAGGCATGCTTCTGCGCTCATTCGTCGGTGCCATTTCGAACTTGCGGTTTTATCGCTGCGGTTTCGTTAGCACGCTTTTGTCGAGCGCACATTTGTTAGTGAACCGTACACATTGTCTTGCTCATTTCATAAGCTCTTTCAGGTTGATCATGAAAAAGGTTTCTAGAAATAATGAATACAGAAACTAAAACATACCAGAATGTCTAATGCAATTACTTGCTCCCTACAAAAATATAGCCTCATTTCTGAGTGCTCACTTATCTTGGCTTTTTATCTGCAAACAAAGTGAGCTTTATCTTTAGGTAAGTAGGACAAGCAGATTTCTCCCCCTGGAAAGTGCAATAATAGGCTACTTCATTTTCAAGAGGTTTTCAGATGAGACAAGGGATTGGATGTCCTAGATATGATCCCAAATAATAGGAAAACGCTAGTGGAAAAGATAAAAGTCTTGGAAACTTTGGAAGGAACTGCTATATCATCTTGGAAAGTAAAATATTAGAGAAAGAGAATTTTTAGCATAAAACACACTGGATCCAGGAGAACCAATTTTAACAAGGTTAAAGAAATACTAAGGATTGCATGGGCAGAAATCGTTCAGATAAAATAAATTCAGGGGAGTTGGAAACTTGTAAAATATAAGCTACAGAAAGCACAGTTGCATGCCATTCCAATAAGAATAAAAGGGGTGTTGCTTAGCAAACCTTTGTAGGTAATAAGGACGTTTCAGCTAAACTGAATATCTTTCTCTGCCATTGCACCTGCCATCTGGAACATCTTACTTCCTGAAGTGTGATCAAGATGAGTGGCTAATAAATTTCACAAATAAAAATAAAATAAATAAAATAAAGCTATCATGCATGGAAAAGGAAGGCTGGTTTCATTTATCTTATTTGAGCAGCTCAAAACTTAAACATAAAATAACAAATAAATAGTTAGAATAGAAAACATTAAACAAGATGGTAGATCTGGCCAGAAACAACAAAACATATATTACACACCCAGCAAGGGGCTACAATCACACTTGCCCAGAGCTAGCTTTTGAGATCCTCCGGAATGTCAGAGTGAGAGTCACCTGTATTCCAAAGAGAAGCCTATTCCAGAGGGGAGGTGCTGTGACAGAAAAAGCATAGTAGTGGGGTACTGATAGTTGGCAGTGTTTAATTAAAAGAACCTGGAACATGCCAACCCTGTCAGATTGAATTGGCCAGACAATCATCCAGGGACATAGGAAGTCCCTCAAGTAACGAGGTCTTATACCATGCAGGGTTGTATAGATTGCAACTAGCACTATGAATCACACCTGACAACCAGGGTAGCTTGTGAAGTAAAGTAGTAACATAGGCACACCAATCATTGCCCATGTTGCTGCATTCTGGACCAGTTGACGCTTCTGAGTGGTCTTTAAGGACAACTCCGTAGAGAGCATGTTACAATAATCGAGATTAGGGCATGAGTGTCTGTCTGAAAAATGATCTGATTTAAGAAAGGCTGAAACTGGTGAACCAGATGAAGTTGTGCAAAGACCAACAGATTTTCCCCTATTCTTGAAGCTGCAGGTTAGAGATGGAGTATTTCCAGATTTAGATGGTTCTAACATCTACAGTAATGTGGTCTTTTCTTCCCCAGCCTGAAAACTATAATACTAGATTCCATCACTGTGCAGAGGGGTTGATTTGATGACTTTAAGGGTATTTCCAACACATTCTGTGACATGGCTCAGCACAGTTATGTGCAACTCCTCAAGCTGTCACCAGGTTGTAATTGTTGATAGGCAAGAAAAAGTCAATTTCTTTTCTTTATATGAACCTTTACTGTTAAACTTAAACAAGCTAGTTCAGTACAGTATTTTTTTTTTAAGTTTCTCATGTCTGATTTTTTCTTTTGGCTTATTCCTATGCTCTGGAATTGTCAGGAATTACTTTTTTCCTTGGAAAGTATATAAATATATTGATCATGACATAAACAACCATTCCCGTTTTAATTGCTGCAGCTTCTATATTTTTTTGAAATCTCATCTAATTAATTATTGTCATATATTAGTGAAGTTTTTGTGTCTTTTTAGGCAAGGTAAGTATACATGAGAAGATCTGGATGTTAAGTCATATTCAGGAAAAAAGTTCGGATAAGTATAATTAATATTTTGGTCCTTTTAAAAAAAGAGATTATGATTATTAAGCTATTTAATATTGACATATATTAATAAGTATGCTTTTTTGCAAGACATATACAACATTGTTAAAACATTTTTTAAAAATATGGATTTTGAAATTAACATCATTTTTGACAGTTTAAAAAGGATTTTGCTATTTGGTAAATAACAAATAATAACCAATCATTTTTTAAATATATATATAATATGTTGTTTATTTTTAAATCCAGTTTCCATGTGGTTCATTATGTAAGGTAAGTTTAAAGTTATAAAAATATCTGCAGTTTCCTCTTCATATGAATGAATATTAAGCTACAGTTGGTTTATCATGAAGTGTCCATAGAGGAACTAGTAAGTATTTCCTTTCTAATTACTTAGAAATACCATGTTCTAGTCATATTGGACTGATATCAGATTCTTTGTGTTTCTTGGACTTTCTCTAAAATTTAAAAACACTTGAATCATTTACAGTTTACAGATCAAGAATTTGTTGCTTGTTAATAATAATTTGCCACCCTTTCTTTAAAATAAATTTAATGAATAATGAAAATTAACAAAAGAAAGAATAATAAGTGCAACAGAAAAAAAGTAAAGAAAGAATATAGTAAAGAAGATAAGAAATATATTAAAAATGATTTCCACCCTTCATCACACAAAGTATAAGCAATTTTAGTAACTTTTCAGCTTCTCTTAATTTATAACAAATGATTTCTTCATTCAATGTCCCATCTCTTATCTCTAAACAAACCATAAAGCATTGTCACATCAGTGGTGGTATCAGCAAAAGCCCATTAAGGAAATAGCAAACTTGATCAAGTAAACCAAATTTATATTCCTTTCATTTTTCTTCTAACAATCTTAATCTTTATTTAATTAATATCAAATACTTTTTCATTTTTTAATTTCTTCTCACAAGATTCTTTAAGCTTTAACACACTTCTTTTGTAAATTGAATTATTCAGGACACTCGGTTGGTTTATTACTTGTAATTCCCATTTGATTTTTAAAGCACCAAGCTTATGTATGTCCAAGGAAACCTTCATTCCTTCATGGTTGTGACTTTTCATAGAAGTCTCTCCAGTCTGCCATCTCCTTCTCCAAAGCTGATAGCTTCCAGATGTATACAAGATCAGAATTCTTATCAAATTATTGATGCAAAAGTATTAAAGTATATAAAGAGTGCTTCTGCTTTTATTTCATTTTTATTCATCACTTCAACACAGATTCCTGTGCAGAAAGTTATAAATATGTAAAGCAGTGTGTGATATGAGCAATAAATTTGTGTCATGTTGTCTTGCAAAGGCTATGCACCCATACTTTATCATAATCTTGCAAATTAGTAAAGTAGAGTTTATTTATTCAAAGAGCTTCCTTCAGTGCTAATTTTAGTCTGATTTACAGACAGTAATAAAGATTATTATAGTTGTTCTAATAGTCCCATGAAAATAGCTGATACACAAATGCCATCTTAATATAGTCACAATTCTTTCGTTATATCTTCAAATTGTATTTTTTAGTAAAGTCAAAAGAAAAGCATCCCTTAATAAAGTAACAAGATCACTACTGAAGGAAGAAAGAGTGCTCACTGATTACATTTTGTGTCATCTCAGTTTACCCAGTAGAAAATGAAGACTATAAAAACAAACAACATAGCAACTACTTCATTCTTCTTAAAAGTTTTAACATCAATCACAATATGGTCAACTGATTTCTTTAGTATAATTTAGGAAAAGCAATAGTCAGCACAAAGATGACAACAACACTGCATGTTGATATTTCCTTACCTGAAATATATTTTATGTATGGTTTATTAAATGTGCTGTGCCCAACTGGCTTTTTTTGTAACCCAGCCTAGAATTAGCAATGAAGGACACTATATAAATCTCTTCAAATAAATAAGCAGAAAGTGTTTGTATGAATTGTGTAAGTGAAACAATCTCTTTGCAAGGACAATACATGCTAAAGGAAGGAGCAGTAGAGTGGAAAATGAATCCTACTGCCTGGATTCATATAGCTATGATCCATAAAACATAGTGGCTGGGCTTGCACAATATTTCCAGTCAAAATCAAAGAAGCTACATTATAATGTCTGAACTCAAAGCATGATAGGTTAATGGCACACAAAAACACAAAGAATTCAGAACTGCATGCCCACTGCGCTTTCAAACACATTGGATGATCTTGTACTAGATTTTAATATTTACTTCCTTTTTTCTATAAGGTACTGGAAAATAGAACAAAAAGACAAATACAAAGAAATTGAAACCAAATAAGAAATAAAAAGTATGAAAAACAAGGAGCCCTTCTGAAAAGAGTTCCTTTAATAACATTAAATGAGATGAGTTCAGAGGGAGTAAGCCTAAATCCCCAAATGTGAGACAATGTGGAAAGAAAAAGCTCCCCAAGCATAAATAGCGAAGTTAAGGCCCAGCAGAAATGGAGCTAGTATAAAAGCAGAGGCTATGACTAATAGAAAAAGTAACATGTTGAAGTCCTACATGTTGATCTCCTACATTTGTCCAAGGAAGATATCCAGAGGAAACAAACTTCAAAACTGAGTGCCTGCCTTTTAGTGGTAAATATCTAAAAGGGCAAAAGCATTAAGTGAGGGAGGAGGAGGATGCGGACCAGTTCTGGAGTTGTTTTGGTACAGCATGATCTGGTGATACTGTGTGTAACTGGGAGGGGAAAAAACCCACCGTTGAAGACCCAGCAGGAACAAGAGGATCCAAGAGAGATCAGTAGAGGGAACTGGCTGGTGGAAAGGAAAGCCTTAACAGAACAGATCAGAGGTCATCAAGGTCAGCTTGACAAAGAAGCCAGAGTTATTTTGTCTCCTTCCTTGGGTAGAAGGAAGCTCCAAAGGGAAGGCATAAAAAGAAGCCGTGTAAGAGAGGGGAAGATAGAGTGAAACAGATAAAATAAAGCTCCACTTGAAATGGTCTGAATAAAATTGTATAGTGTGTTAAGCTAGGAGCACTGTATATATTAAATAAAGAGCAAAGACTGTGAGATCTAGTCCCTCTTCAGGAAAAAAGCCAGCTGGGTGATTTTGGGCCAGCTATCCTCTCGCAACTCTAAGAAGGAGGCAATGGCAAACCATTTCTGACATCTTGCCAAAAAAACTGCAGGAAGTTGCAAGGAGTCAACACTGACCCAATCAATTAATCAATAGCTAAGAAAGAAAGAATTGTATGTGCATATCTGAAAAATTCCTACACAGGATCATGTGGTTGAGCCTTTGAATTTCATCAGAAAAGATTAAATTTAAGACTGTGACTGAAAAGATTCCAAGTCTCAATATATAATTTAGTTTCACCTTCTTTAAATTATTTTAACTGTATTTAGACAATAACAATATTATACCCAAATAGGAGAACCATACAACAAACCTTAATCATTTGTGTCAGAATATATCTCCAATGTAAAAAGATTCATACCCATCCATTTTAAAACATCAAACACAAAAAATAAACTTTTGATGAATTAATCTCACCTTAATTCACAAAGTTAATAGAAAATGTATTTAAAATCAAAGCCATTGATTTGTCATTACAGCATTTATAGCTCAAGAGTTTCAAGAGTACTTTATCACCTTTGTGTAGAAATAAATGGTAAACGTAAGATTTTTTTCAACAGAAAAAGTTATGTTAAACTTCCCATAGCTTCACAATACATGTGAGGATAAAATTAGAGGAAAATATGCCACTCCTTTTAGGAAGGATAATATATAAATGCAATAAAATAAATTAGGAAGAATGTAAACAAGAGTTGATTATAGAGACTTTTTGTGTTTGATATGAATAACAGAGTAAGAGTTGGAAGAGACTTGGAGGTCTTCTGGTCCAGTCCCCCTCTCAGGCAGAAAAACCCATACAATTTCAGACAAATGGTTGTCCAATCTCTTCTTTAAAACTTCCAGTGTTGGAATACTCACAACCTCTGGAGGCAAGTCATGCCACTGATTAATTGTTCTAACTATCAATAAATTTCTTCTTAGTTCTAGGTTGGTTCTCTCCTTGATTAGTTTCCATCCATTAGGCTGGAAAGTGGAATAGGCAAAGTCATGTGGGATCTTCCCTAGGCCACTCTCTTTTGTTTCCACCCCATAGTATGGATCCTTGTCTCACATGCAATGTAGTCTGTGGATCCTCTGCACTGTTTCTACTGCTTCAGGCTGGGACACAGGAATGTGGGAAAGAGGAATGACGTGGAAGGGAACAAATATCTCTAGACAGAATGAAAAAGACTGGAGAGAAGCACTATGCAGACAGTAAGTTGGAGGAAAGGGGCTATTTCTATGCATTGCAGAACTAGAATATTTGGCAGCTTTCAGCAAGATTGCAGGAAGCCTGGGATTACTTTAGCAGGCATGGAGCTTTTGCTTTGTGGTGGACCTCATGGAGCATATTATATGGATTCAAGCTGATAGAGGAGGCTGTGGTGCTATTGTTTAGTGGAGAAATACAGATTCAGCATATAGGAGGTTCAATATCAAGAAGAAGGTCCGTGGAAGTAGACTATACCAATGCCAAATAATGTGACAATCAAAATAGAAACAATTTCCCCGAAAACACTATTACTAAAGAAAGGACATCCTTTAAGAAGCTCGTTATTCTTTAAATTGCAGGACACTTGAATGGATGCATTATGTATAGAGATATTTCTAAGGTTGGCTAGAATTATACTCAGTATATCTGATACAAATCCTAGGGAAAATCTATCTATATGTTTGCTAAAATTGCCATACATTAAATGGCACATAGTCATCAATCTGATGTAGTGGGGATGAACAAAATCTGCCAAACTCAGCAACTGTTTTAGCTAACTTAATAAAACTTATTTGAAAAACTAATAATTTGAACTATGTTCAATATAATATTAAGTTTTTTTTTCAAATCTGATTTGCTTTTATGATATTGTCACTTTCAGAAAACTGGTTCTATATGCTGGCATGATAAATACATTTTACTGATAATTTCATTTCATTGTTAATTTCATTAAAATACCATGGTACATAGTTACTATACAATTCATTTTCTCTACTGCACTGGTCTAATTGCTTGGTGAAGTAGATGGAGAAAGAAAGGGTCATCTTTAATATGCCAAAACAATAAACAGAAATATCTGCATTATTCAGAGACTTGATTTTCATTCATTCATTTATATAATGCATTCAATTTCTATAGTGACCCATCTCAAATAAGTGATCCATGGCAGTGAACAATCATAAAACAACTAAAAATAGTTACAGCATAGTACAGAATTTAATATATATGACAGCCAAGAAACAAACACCATCATAGATGTCAATACAGGAAACTGCGCCCTTTCCATCCTTGGCAAAAAGCTTTGTGAAAGGCCAATGGAGTTGGGCTCAAGTCATCCTCAAGTCTGAAGGAAGAATGTTTCAGAAGGCAGAGATTATGGCAGATAAGACTAGTCCTTGCTAGCTGACTTTCCTTGTCTGACATGATCGATAGCATGCCCAACCATGTAGACAAAATTAGACCAGTAGAAACCACTGGGAGAACATTTTAATTGGAAATGAGCACCCCCTCTAGTACTACTTAAACTACAGTCAAAAATAAATAGCAGATGTGCTCTTTTTCTCCTTGGGGTGAATCTATTGTGTAAGCAAAAAAAAATACTTTGTGTAACACTGTGTGTGTGTGTGTATTGTGTGTGTGTGTATGTCACATTACATACACACATACACACTTGCATACACTACTAAGTTGATGATTGTGCATATCAATTAGCTACATCATAAACAGCCAATACTTTAAATAGAAGTATCTAGCAATATTTTATAAACGGAAAAGTCAATCCTTCAGTATGACATGCTATTCCTCTAGCTTTCTGGACTATATATACAGGTTAATTTTCACAACAGTATGTATGAAACAAGGAAACCAGAATGACATAGATTAGACAAATGTGTAAATGATAAATTTATCTGCTGCTCCCATTCCCTAATTTCAAATTAGGCAGCAGCCCCAAGGAAGAATATTTTAATGGTACTGTTTTTCAGTAACAGATTATTCTTCCCAAACAGCTAGTTATTCCTGCCATGGGAGTATTTAAATATCCCATAGGAAATACTTTAGCTCCAGAGGAGGTAATTAATATATATCATAGATACATAGAGACATATGGAAAAGCATGATGAATTGTGACCATATTTGTTATCTAAAAAATTGAGAGAGAGAGAGAGAGAGAGAGAGAGAGAGAGAGAGAGAGAGAGAGAGATCACTTTAAAGATTTCACAATGGAACATAAATTTGATGTTATATAAGAGAGTGGGAAAAACTATCAGGTGTAGAAGTGTACTGCTCAAATTGTAGCTTCCATCCTTCTGAGGTTGATAAAAGAAGGACCCAGATTTTTGGGGGGCAATATGCTGACTCTGTAAACAGCTTAGAGAGGGCTGTAAAGCACTGTGAAGCAGTAAATCTAAGTGCTATTGCTATTAAGTATTCACATGTTTTATAAATGTCTGTTGTGAGTAGATGTAGAACTTAGTTATTTTCTGGATTTTGTATGTGTGTGTGTGTATAAAAGTTAAAATTATTTTCTTGTAGGATACTCCATGTGACACACACACACACACACACACACACACACACACAGAATATATATGTGGAGGAGGAGACATAATAGAGAATGGATAAGAGAAAGAATAACTGAAATGGGAAGGAAGGAATGAGAAAAAGAAGGAACAAAACTGGATGGATATGAGCTAAGCAGAAGACATAATTATGTAGGGAAGGAAAGTGGAAGATAAAAATCTCTATTTACCTGTTAAATTTATCAGGTAACAGTGCCTCTTGAGCCTGTTCAAGCTAATCTTCAGACTAATCTTTGAAAGCTTTTGTGCTTCTCTGTATTGTTTCTAAAGCTTTTTACATTTTGTGTTCTTTTATTTTCAGCAGCTTGTTCTGTTATTGGGAAACTTAAGATGGCTTCCCATTCAGAAATAATTATTTGCAGAAAAATTAACCTTCCTATCAATAAATTAAGTATCTTTGTTTTATTTTAATTGTATTTTTATTCTGTTAACCATCTTCATCCTCTTGTTGGATAGAAAAGCTATGTAAAAGTAATATAATAAGGGGAAATTTATGATGAAGGAGGAAAGCAGAAAGAACAATTCCAGATTTCGCAAATCTTATCTCCTCTGAGGGATGCACTCTAATAAGCTTCTCAAGTTTTTTTCCTGATTTGGTTTGCATAAATTTAGCAGGTCTATTCTCTTGATGAAGCTTACACCAGTTCTTTGCAGAGGTTATGTGGAAGTCATATGAATTTTATTTCTTTTCCTAATTTTTCTTTTATCAATCATAACAGCATTTCTGGCATATAACATTCAATTTATGTCTCCACATAATCATAATTCAATTATTCATTAACATTCATTAACCAGATATTTGGATGTAAAGATATTTAAAAAGTAATCTTTAGACATTTAATATCTTTCTCCCAATTGAACAATGAGATGCTTGCAGTATTAGAATAAATTTTATCAAGATTATATGTGCTCTTATTTGTTATTCCTCATTGTATACCTCCAATTATATCTTACGTTATATTTAGTTTTGTTATTAATTAATGCTATAGCTTCTAAAATTCATTTTTTATTTCATCTAGGGCTTTTATATTCTAAAATCTCTTTTAGCATTTGATTCTGTCCTCTTTCTCTTGAAATTGCCTTGCTTAAAGTTGCTCTCAGTAACATGCTTTATATTAATAGGCTATTAATATTCATTTTCTATTAGAATAAAGATATTTGTTATAATATCCAAGTTGTCTGCTTATCTTTAACATTCTGTTGCTTGGGTTAAAAATTTTATGTGGATTTCATAATAGCAAACACAATTTTTTACAATCTCCAGTTGTAAAATCTGGAATGGGAGTTGAAGCACACAGTGAGGTCTCTGCAGAGTTGAGTATTTTTTTTTAAAGAAGCTGAAAATATTATCTATGGGAGTTTCTAGCCAATTAAATAACTCAGTTTTCATCAGTTTCAGCTTCTGTGCTCTTAGACCTTTCTGATTAATTGTTCCAGGATGTTCTTCTAGTCTACTAATTTTATATTTTTGGGGTGATCGGTTACATATAATTCAAGATTCACCGGTAAGCTATAATTACATTCTTTTCAGACTTGTTTAAAGCAGTAAAGGACGTCATGCTGAGTGTTAAAATAATCAGACTGCTCTCATCACAGTTATTGGGGCAACATTTTATGATCATCTATCATCTGTGACTCCATGACATCAGACATCCAATTAAATTGGTGACGCTCGTGCAGTCAGTGACCTCATGCACCTGACATTTCTGCTATTGTGTAATAGATGGCAGGTTAAAGAGGAAAAAGAATAGAAATTTCTAATTGCCTGTTAATTGCTTGGCACTTTCAAAATGTCATTCCCTGTTTGTCTTTCCTTTGACTATTCTGTGCATTCCCACAATACAATATTTTAAGCAGTGACTCCAATTGTAATGTACAGCTTTTCCGTATTTCACTCCAAGCCAGCCAGCAGAGGCTTTTCATTGCTTCAGTACCCAACATCATTATGTTGTGAGGGAAAGCAATGTGATGGAGGAAAACAAGGAGTGAATTTGATTGGAATGAAATAGAGCCCCCTTTTAAGATTTACCTCATGGTGGTAAAAGTAATGAAATGTCAATCTTTCTGTTCTTATTGTGTCCCTGGGTAGTCACCTGGGGTACCTTTAACATTTACCAGTGACTTTGCCCTTTCTGGAGGAGGTTCTCCAGGATTGGTATGAGAAGTATTCTAAGTATTTGTCAGATGAATTGACTCAGATTTGTTCCAAACTTTGAGCTTGAGACAGAACCTGTGGAGATGACTGAGTTTTTGTGTGATTATCTGGGATGATTTAATCCTTATGAACTGTACAGAGTTCTTGGAACTTTTAACATGTCTACCTGTACATTGAACCTATCTCCCTCCTGTCTACTTAAGGCTTACTGAGAGGTAACAGGCTATTGGATCCTGGCAGTTGTGAATTCATCCTTGATAGAAGGAGTGATCCTACTGCTGTTTGAAGAGGCAGTGGTTTATTTTCTCTTCAGGAAGCCATTGCTGGTTTGAATAACTTACCCCATCACCAATCTTCTTTTTTTAGGGAAGATTGTTGAGAGAGAGGTCCTTAGAGAATTCAAAAATTATCTGGATCCTTTTCCATCAGTTTTCAGAACTGAACATGGGACTGAGACACCATTATTTGCCTATACAGTTCACTCTTGGTGGGAGAGGGTTTGGAGTGGTGCATCCATCCTGGCTCTTCTTGATCTCTTAACAAGTTTCAAAGCATCCATCATGGTGTCTTTCTAGACCAGACCCAGGAATTGGGGTTGGGAGGTACAGAGTTGTTCTGGTTCTCCTCCTTTCCCTAACACCAATTCCACTCAATGTAAGTTTCAAACACCATACCAAATTCACTATCAGTTATTTCTCTTGATCAGAGTTTACTTGTCACAGAAAATAATACAAGTAGCAATAATAATGAACAATTATAAATGTCATGCTAAATGCACAAGCAATCCTCAAAGAAAAGTTTAAATAAAAAAGATGATGATAAATATCAGCTTCCTTGGAATATTTGTACTTAATAGATTTCTACAAAGGACTATTCTTAATCTTTAAGATTGCGCTAAGAATATCGCTAAGAAGCTTTTCCAAGAGGCAACTGGACTTTCTGGTTTTTTTCTCTTGAAAACTGAAGAAGGCTCTTGGATGAGAAATGAAATGTTTCCAAGAAAAAAAAACCAAGAAAATCCAGTTACCCTTTGCAAAAGCATCTTTGGGACATGATTGAGAATCTCCATAGATATTGTGTTAACAGTAGCTATGACATGCAATACATTAATTAATTCTAGAGATGAATACATAATTTTAGTTTTTAAAATACAAAATCAATTCTTGAAATCTGATACTACCTTTAAAAGTCTTTAAAAGAAGAAGATGAAAAGACATGCTAAATATAACTATAATAATTTTATTTATTAAGAAATGTGTATTACTATATCCTTTAGATTGAAAATATATATTAAAGGAAAGGATGCTATACTTCCTGAAGCTGAGCCTTTACTCTCAACATGTTCTCATTAGAGCAGGATCTAATAGCATCAGAACTGAATCAATAAACCTCATCTTAGTTCATTAACCCATCACACACACACACACATACAAAAACACAGACACAAACATTCTGTGTATATAAATGTACCAGTATTATTAATCTCTTTCTTAACCTGCATTTTAACCCGGTTCCTCTTGAGCATTGTTTTTGGCCTTTGGAAGTAAATCAATTAAGTTCTATATTTCATTGAAGGATGGAGATTGATATGAGTAACATTTGAATTCTAGGATGTCTGAAAGATCGATGATAACTTATTACTTCTTCCCATTAATCCTTGGAAGAATGATGTCTGGAAACTGCAACATTCGTAGCATCCCACTTTTTGTTTATTAGACTAGAACAGAGTTGAAAGGGACCTTGGAAGTCTTCTAGTCCAGCCTCCTGCTCAAGTAGGAGATTCTATACCATTTCAGACAAGTGGCTGTCCAGACTCTTCTTAAAAACCTCCATCCACAATTTCTGAAGGCAAGCTGTTTTAATATTCATTAAAATAAATGACATTGTTTTATGGGAAGAATAGGAGAGGAAAGGAGTGTTTGGTATGATTGCTGCCTTTCGTTATTTCTAAAAATAATAAATATGGGATATAAATAAATAAATCCCATATGCAAAATCAGACTTCATAAGAATAGAAGAGTATCTTCTCAAGCCAAGATAGGCTGCTCAGTTCCTGAAATTTCATGAAATAGACACTATCGTACTTGCCAAGGATTGTTTTTCCTGGTGAACAATTCTGCTGAATTGCAGAACTGAAAAAGCAATGTAATTCTTTATATTCAGTGCATATGCGATGAATAAATATTCAGGCATGAGAGAACCATATAATAATTTTAGCTTTAACCTTGGTAGATGGCTATTGATATTGAGATAATTTTCAAGAATATTTCATCCATTTGTCTCAAAAATCATATTCACATGCATCACCATCTTTTCCAAAAGAAATGAAGTTTTTATCTCCTTGTATACTGGATATGTGAAGATATATTTCCTGTTGCTTTGACCAGGGATTTATTTATTTATTTAAACTTATTGGCCATCCAACTTCAATTTTGAATTTGCTGCCAATGTATTAGCTAATTCTCTAAGGAAAGAATAATGAAAGGAAAGAATGATGAATAATGTATGTTTGAGTAAGAAATATCTACAATTTAAATACTTAAGGAGCTCTTTAATGCTATTTAAAGAGCTGCAGTGAACAGATGGTGGATCAGGAATTTTGGTCCATTTTTCTTTTATAAATTTAGTTTATAAATACATGTTTTATTGTAAAGGACAATCCTTTATTTCAGAAAGCTGTCCTTTAGATTTAATTTAACTATTTATTTTATTCATTTTGTTCTTAAATTTTCCGTTATAAAGCAAAGTTATAAAATTAAACATTTTTAAAAAATTTGTCCCCTTATGAACCTCTTTAAGATTTGTCCCTTTTTCAGTTTTTTCCTTTATTTTTTCTAATAAAATATGGTCACTGTGTTTATATATGCAGTAAATATATACTGTACAGTAGTGGGTTGCACTTACCTTCACTACCAGTTCGCTGATCGCGCACGAGCGTGTTTCATTCGCACTGGCGCCTGACTGACGCTGCACGCATGTGTACAATCCACTGCTCCTGCGACAACCAGCTGATTGTAGGATCTCACGCAGGTGCCACATGCTGTGCGTCCATGCGCAATTTGTCTTTTGCCATAAAAATAGGCCAAAAGAGTCACCGTACCGATTTGCTCTCAGCTGCTCCGGGCCACTACCTGTTCAGTTGAACCGGCAGCAACCCACCTCTGATACTATACATACGTATTTTCTAGATGTACTAAACTAATGTGAATCCTAAAAGGTGATTTGTAATTTTGAATGGACATGTATATAGCATCTACCAGCAGCTCCTTAAAAAAATTGCAAGAAAACGCTGTGTTTGAATTAGGAAGTGTAGACAGTTCCTAAGGCAGTTCTCTAAGCACATTTTCCTTTTTGAATCCAGATCTCTGCACAGCTTAATGTTTTAAATATGTGCAATGTAACTCCATTCAAATCTTGTAAATGTATTGAATATAGGACTGTGCGACATTGTGGCTCTCTCTGGTGGTCAGAGAGAAAAATTTTTCAATGTTTGCCAAAAGCAAAAATATGGATTAAGAAATGTGGTTAATGGCTCCTTTATCCCCTTTCTTGTCTTATAAAAAGAGGCAATAGCAACTGCTAAAATGAATTCTGAAGCAAGTGCAGCCTGTTAATTATTTTCCTACCAGCTACTGTTATTTATATATAGGCAAGAAATAGTACATCCCTTACAAACCTTTTAATGATAATAATTTTGCATATTAATCTTTGATCTTTTGCGGAGATAAATATCTCCAATTTGTCTTACTTTGGCCTTTCTAAAAGCCTTTAAGACCTAGCTATTTTCCTGGGTGTGAGAGTCAGGAAGTTAGATTGACCCCTGTGTTTTGACCAATTTCGGTTGCCAATTTCCATTCATTTATTTTTGGCTTTTATGGTTTTAACTTATTACTTTGATTGATACTATAAATTTTGTTAGTAATTCTGTATTCAGTGTTAAACCACTTACCATCTACCATACTGCTAAAACTCTCATATCTGTAACCTGGAAATGGGCAAAATGGTGCGTCATAGGGCATAACCTTGTCAACAAAGTTATCTCAAATAAGTTAATTTACCAAATGCTGGGACACATTAATCCTGAGGGAATGGGATTTGGAAAAGTGTCGATTGCTTCAGAGCTGCGGGAGGAAGGAAGGAAGGAAGGAAGGAAGGAAGGAAGGAAGGAAGGAAGGAAGGAAGGAAATTTTCCAATGTTCCCTGTCAGCTTCCCTCAAGGGAATTCAAAGGAGAAACTGACAGATAGAAATTGATCTCACTCCCATTGCATTTTTGCCCACCCCTGGATCATTCAGTTTGTTTAGGTAGATCTCTGAAATAGTGAACCAACAGAGTATGGCTTGTCTAGTTCTATTTACACTTAGTTGAAGGGCAAAAATTGGTACACTACTTACCATAATCAGTATAAAGCTCCTGCTGAACTTTGTTCATTGTCATCTCTGAAATCAGTCTACTGTTTTTATTATCCTGTAATTTATATGGGAATGAGAGGCTGAGGGGAAGAAATGCTGCCTAGGGAACATTCAGAAAAGAGGGGAAACAATCCACAGTTGGTTGATGGTCAGAGAAAGAAACTTAAGAGGGATCGACCTTAATTAATCACACAGGAAGAGATTTGTACTTTCAAACTTGTAAGATTCTGTTAATGTGGTCTAATAGTAAAGTAGAATTAGCTCCTTTAGTTGTGTTTCCTGTGTTGTTTGTCTGGGAGGGCTGACACTTTCCAAGCATACTTGACAAAATAATCTCCCTATAGCTTTGTATTAACTCTTGTAACCTTTCTCTTCTCTTCAATATAAAGAAACCGTAATGGCATCATCTTTTCAACCAGCAACAATAAATAATGGCCTTCATATATTTTTTCTTATAGACAATTGTTAAATATGGAGTATTGTGTGGCAGTCCTCTAACATCCCACAGGACTTTAGTTTCTTCATTTTCTATTATTTTCTCTGTTTTGTAGTCCCACCAGTTCTTGCTTGTGAGCAAAGGGTATTTCTTGTGAATATTCCAATGCACCATTATTGCCATCTCTGACTGCTGTTGTTTGCAGTGAGTCTGTGCGATCGTCTTGCAGCAGATAACTAGGTGATCCACTAGCTTAAGGTTAATCCTTAAGTTCCACTAATGGCTTTAAAAGAGCATATCTTCATCATGTTGCTGTCATATCATTCCCGGAACATCAAACAGGCATTCTTAATTTTCCCTTGGCTGTTTCAGTTTTAAAGTAATATTTTTATTTTCTCATAATGCAAACCTTCCTGTAAAACTAATCTAGAATTTCTCTTTGTTGATTTAGCTGATCACATGGTCAAGAGCTGGGATCTTTCTTGCTATGCTGATTAGCTCAGGTCGCCCTGAATCCTCCTCCCTTCTGAACTCACCTTTCATGACCATTTTAGTTGGCTCCTGAAAGGACTGGGAACCTGAATTCTGCAGAGATATCATCCTCATGATCCTTATTATAAGTGTGACTTGGATAGTGTATGGAGTAGTTGGAGTAGTTTATTTATTTATATGCCACCCTTTTCCCTGGGGGACTCAGGGCGGCTTACAATTCGAAAAGTGTGACTTGGATAGTGTATGGTATCATTTAAGTATGGGCTGTCCTGCTTTAGAGACTACAATGAAAACAAAAGTAGGCCAGGTCTAAAGGAAACAAATTATTCAGAGATCTGTTACCATCACCTAGTAAGGATGATTTTCCATTCTATTCTCCAAAGCACCTAAAAACAAGACAAGGGCCTATGGATGGAAACCAATCAAGGAGAGAACCAATCTAAAATTAAGGAGAAATTTTCTGACAGTGAGAACAATTAATTAGTGGAACAGCTTACCTACAGAAATTGTGGATGTTCCATCACTGGAGATTTTTAAGAAGAGATTGGACATTCGTCTGAAATGATATAGGGTCTCCTGCTTGAGGAGAGGCTTGGATTAGTAGACCTCCAAGATCCCTTCTAACTCTGTTATTCTATTTATGTATTAAAATGTCTCACCAGAGAGAATTAGGGCTATGTAATAAAAGAAAGCCTTGTTATAATTTGTGTAACGGATTGTATTATTTTATTCTTGTTAGTGGCCACTAGAGGGTATATATAAAGAATAAACAAAACAAATCCTTTGAGGAATAGAGAAAAAGGAGTTAATTCATTTATGCTGGTTGATTGATTGAATGCATATTGCTGAGTTGACCTAACAAAATCTCTTGGCAGGTTGCCATTCATTTCTTTATTTATTTTTAAAAGCTTATACGATTTGTGTTATTTGCTTTCTCTCTTATGTACAGTAAGGAAATTGCCAGTCTTTAGCCTTTCTGCTATTCTGTTTTTGTTTGCCTAAGCTGCTGCTAATCATTCTGTTATCTGCCCAGCGATCACTACCTGTTGTGTTTCAATGCCTTTCACTGTTCAATGCCATTCCATTTTGCTCTGATTAAAATTAGTCATTTGTTTGCGTTAAAAATATGCCTATTCTCTTAAGCAGGTTAAGGTAACTTTGGAAGTCATGGAAAAGCTAATATAGATCACAGCTTTTGCAATATCTTACTATCAGCAAAGCATATATTTGCTGTTAATAAAGTTTACATGTAAGTTTACATATCAAAATAAGTATCTTAATCTATATCCAGAAATAAACAATTATTAGTGAGCATGTTTCAGAATTTTGTATTACCTTCTTCCTGTTATACCTGTGTGTTTTTGTGTGTATATGCATTTGTATCTGTGTGCATCAGTTGAATAATACCACTCTATACTACAAACAGTTTCTGAATAGCCTTCAAGTCTTCTTGTAGAACAGAGAGCAATGTTCTAATTTAGAAGTCAGCAGAATCTGAATACTTGCAATTAAATCTGTATCTTCAAGCAGCACTTGAGGAACCAAGCAACGTTAGAAAAAGAAAGATATTTGGGGATATTAACATCCTCTGCCTATAAATCTCTCTCTTAAGGTTTAGGTTATCTCATAATCAAGACACGATATTTCTCCAGTTAACATATTGTCAAGGTTCTGACTGACAAACCCAACACAGCAAGCACTGACAAGATGATCCAATCCTTTAATGCAAAGCTTTATTGAGTACATCATTTCAGCACAGTATGAAAGCAAAACCAGCTCTACCTAATTCCTGCAGTTTTCATATAGTTAAAGAATAGTTTTTCCCCTCCTCCCCGCTAGCACAGTTCACATACAATTAGGTATCTGGATATTGTTTTAGAAACGGTCCAAGTCTTTATGGATGATCGGATTAGATGACCTTGGTCATCTAATCAGCGTTCCAAACCTGGTCTTCCCTCCCCCCTTGGTATTTTGGCAAGGTGAGAAGGAAAAATGGCTGCCACAGCAAAACCACACTTTAAACTTGACAGATACTATTCTGTAGTGGGCTTCAATAGGCAAGAACCAGACCAGCATAGCTGCAACAGCATTTATTGATTCAAAAATGAAATTGAGGAACTGCAGGCAAATGCCTGTGATGTATATTCTAGGCCCACAGGGCCTTAACCAATCAGAGAACTAGAAAAAGCCCGCCCAAATATAAATGTTTTAATTTTCCCTCCAAAACAGTTGGGGTCATCTAAAGGTTAGTTTCACTTTAGGACAGTCAACAGGGTCATCTAAAGGCTAGTTTCATTTTAGCACAGTTAACACAACTATACACATTCAATGCATAACAGATACTTTATCTCTGTCCTGCACTAACTGAAATAAAATGTATTTTCACTAGCTCATAACAAATTTCAGCAACAATTCAAGGAATCTGTTTTTTTAAAATCAAGGTTTGGTAAAAAAAGAAAAGAAAAAAGAAGAAAACTGTCATCCTCCCTGATTATACCTAATCCCGTTTAGCCAAATGATTGGAGTGATTCCTTACATGTTGACAGAATTGAACCCAGTTCAGTAGCATGACATTAAGGGAAGTTGCATTAATACAGATTCTATAAGAAGGAAATATTTTTTCACCATTGACTTCTGAAAATGGACTTCTGGAACTACTCTTCAGAAAAAAGTGAAGCAATCACAGAAATCTATTTTAACCCACTGTCTTAATTTTCATATTTAATCATGCTGAGATGCCCAAGACCAGCAGGTTAATTTTTCTTCTTCTCATACTGCAGATAATAAGTTCTATATTGTATGTCCTGGAATAAGACCCAAAATCAGTCTGAAATGGATCTAAATAAGTGGCACTACCAAGTGCTGTTACTTTGTCACTTTGTTCTGCAAGAGCAGCACTTTGGCCCTTTGAACAAAATCACGTATTTAACTTTTCTCTTATTCCTTTATTATAGCTTCAGGAATGTTATTCTAGAGGCACTGGAGAGAATTCATCAGAGTGCATCCTTGTTTACTGGAGCCACTGAAGCATCCAAAGGCAATTTTCAGCACATATCATGTGATGAATATTTGTTTCATCAAAGATGCTTCTTTGAGCATAGAAAGCAAGGGAAAAATATTAAAATTTGAAATAGTTAAATCTTTTTTAAGGGAAATAGTTCCTTTAAGGTTTTATTTTCTTCTGCTATTCCTAAGAAGAATTGTAAACATTTGCAGTGTGTGCCTGCTTTTATGCTGAATGATCAGGACAAAAAAGTAAGCTTTCTAGTCCAATGCATAAGCAAACAATAGTTGTGGAAATCCTTCTGGGATCTTTGGGCATGCACATTTGTCTGACCACATGGTTCATTGTTTTTGGTTTTGAACAAATTTAACACACTGTGCTTAACAAATGTTTGGTTGTTATTAGTAAAATAACAAAGCCATGTAGTTCTAGTCTATTGTTTAAAAAATTGCCTCTCTTCATGGTTTTGCTTTTAAAGGGTCCTTTGCTTGAGCCTTCAGAAAAGGTGAGTGCTACTTCTTCAGAATCATAGAAGCTATCAAAGGAAGTTCAAGTGTACGAACCACCATCAATTATGGAACCATGCTTGTATGTTGATCTAGCAGCTGAATTGGGGGAGGCAGACATTAACCTCTAAATGTAGAAAGAGACAAGATTCAGAAACATGCTATCAGACCTGTACAAAGAAAGGTAGCTCTTCAGAGCCTGGGAGATGGGGAACAAAATGAAATGTGAACTTCATTTTGTAAGTGGCAGAATGGCTGTGGATGGCTAACTATAGAAACAGCAGAAAAGAAATGATATATCATTGTTGCAGATATTTCCTATTAAGAAATGGGGGAACACAATGACAAGCCATTGTGGTTGTTTTCATTGTCCTTTGAATTTATGTTGGGATAGTGGGGGCAACCAGAATAATTTTTGTAGATAC
This sequence comes from Thamnophis elegans, assembly GCF_009769535.1. Taxonomy (NCBI): domain Eukaryota; kingdom Metazoa; phylum Chordata; class Lepidosauria; order Squamata; family Natricidae; genus Thamnophis; species Thamnophis elegans. Next base: position 70,714,819 of record NC_045544.1, on the reverse strand, counting down.
ATTGCTATGAAGACTTTCTTGGAATGATGAATATGAACCTAGTTATTCCTTATCTAGGACTAAGTAGAAAACAACAGCTTGGGAAGAGAGGAATTCAAGTGAATAAGAGAAAAAAGTGACCAATTTGGAGACAGAATTAATAGTTCAGAGCTTCTCTTAGATGTTCTAAAATTTTGGTTTTAGGGAAATGTAGTTTTTTTTGTTGTGGGGGAGGAAGGTTTGTTGTTTCTGAGATGTTTTCTACAACAAGTGTATGGAATAGATCCTTTACATACACTCCTTTCCTTAGATTCTCTCTCTCTCTCTTTCTCTCTCTCTCTCTCTTTCTCTCTTTCTCTCTTTCTCTCTTTCTCTCTCTCTCTTTCTCTCTTCAGAGAAAGAGTCTCCAATAAGGTATTGTTTTGCATTCTGTCTTTTTAATTTGAGCAGGCTATTTAATATGACTTAATCAATGGTGGGATTCAAACATTTTACTACTGGTTCTGTGGGCATGACTTTGTGGGTGTGGCAGGGGAAGGATACTGCAAAATCCCCATTCCCTCCCCACCCCACTAATCTGCTTTCCAGCTCTGTTCTCCAGTTCAGGGCAACAAAAGAAGATCAGATGGAAGGCAGCGGGAGCGGGGCCAGCCTATTTGCTGGTTCTCCGAACTACTCAAAATTACTGTTTCTCCAGAACCTGTCAGGACTGGCTGAATACAATCTCTGGACTTAATGTCATAAAACCTTTTGGAAATTAACTAGTTAATTTTATATTTTGAAGTGAAAGAAAGGAATTATATTGAATTATGAGTATTCTAATCATTTATTAGTTTCTTAAGTGTCTGAGTCATCTAATTGCTATTTGTTGTCATGTTTAAGTGTAATTTTAAAAAGAAGCATAGGGTAAAAAATCATGATCTATTATTATATAACTGCATATTTTGCCTATGGCAAAACTATTCCATTTTCTGGCTTAGTTAGAGAAATCATGAACTTGGGAGCAGCCCACGTATGAGGTCATAGGTTATTTACAAGTCAGGATTTGGATAGGTTGCAAACATTTGTGTAATCACGTAGACTGCATAGTCAGTTTTTAGATGAAGCTTCAACACTGTATTTTTATACAGGAAGGAGATACACCGGGATCTTTTAAAAACAGCATCCTTAAGTATGCTGTATAAACAAAGATTTCTGTTGCAAGCTCTACTTTTTATATCCTGATTGGCTGATGAATTTTAAAGCAATATGGCTAGCAATTGAATGAGTGTAATGTAAGCTGCATGGATACATTTTCCACGCATCTCTGTGCTTCTTATATCTCTGGCTCCTGTGAATAGTACTGCGGCCACAGCTCATTTGATACTGCTGCAATTTACAGAATCAGAATGGTAAGATGCTTTTCATATTTTTTCCCATAAATTGTTGGTATTTGAAATGCAAAATGCTATCTAATAGAATCTGCTAGTGAGAACAACGAAGAGTAATTAATTAAAGCATGGTGCAACTGAAAATCAGTATTACTATCAATGTTTTGTTGGCAAGGCACAGCAAGTTGGTAACAAACATGCTATGGTCCTGATCATATATATTTTAACAGAAGCCTTTAGGGAATTGTTTAAGAAAATATCTGGTGAATATTGACTTATTCCATTGGTTGTAAATAAAACAAGTATTCAAAGATAATACTGATTTACATATACGTCTAAAGGTTTGATTGCAAACCTGCTGCTTTTGGATCACTTTGAATGAGTTTGTTATATTTGCCTGCCATTTATAACATCTTTAATAATTGAAGTAAAGCAAAGTATACTAAATCAATAAATAAGATGGACAGTTTTACTTTACTACATTTAGAAATCAGCAAAAGCAGAAATCAGTATTAAGTGTCTCATTAGGGAGGTAATGCTTGTCCATTTTTTGAATCTTTAGATTAGAGACGGGGGAGCAGGTTGCACTGTTTTTCCCAACTGCAAAAGTATTGATCATATTTTTTAAATTATGCAAACAGCCTCTTGCCTGAAAACCTTATAATAGTTTATCAAAATCACGAGACTATTAGGGAAAAAGAAACATGCTACAGTGAGCAATACGTATTTGATTATGTCACATATGAAAAGGATATTTTACTGTTTGTAATTGAAATAAAAAAGCAGCTAAGGCATGTTTTTTTTATCTGAACAGATATATTGTGCAACTTGCCAGATATATTTTTCCCAAATAAATTGGACAGTAAATGTACGCATATGTGGTTTTGATAATCCTGGAATTAAGATGCCCAAATAAATCAGCTGATATACAGCATGATATGATTTGGTTCAAAAGTCAGGTCTGTAACATCTTGCTAGTAGCTTCTGATATGAATAGGAAAACAGCTTGTTTGTACTCCATCCTGTTATTCAGGCACAAAGCTCTTAAGATTGTTTATTCCAAATGACATGACTTACTCATCATAGTTTGAATGATTTCGTTTTTCCTATTTGCACAGTCCATTTTATACAAGTGATTCTGTAATTATTTTATTTAGTGTCTCATTCATTTATTTCTGTCATTTCTGGTAATATATTCAGTACATATTCATTAAAATTATTGAATATTAGTGGGGAAAATGTATTAAATGATAGGATATGTAGAGATGGGCAGCATTTAACTGCTTTTCAGGATGTGGTAAAATATAAGTAACACATATAATGGAATACCATACTATTAAATTGAGTACACCTTAATATCTCATCCAAATATAAGCCAAATTAATGTGACCATGTCCTAGTTAGAAACCATTTGAGTTCAGCCTGCATGTTTTGTCATATTTTTAATTTAATAAAAAAATCCCAAATTAATTCAAACTTTCATGTGTTACTTATATATTTAATGATTTTTATACAGTGTTTTGAAATATTAAAGCTTGTGACAAAGTCAAGAAATGGTCCAATCTTAATACACAAATGTAGGGAAACAACATGTTTGGAAATATTTTGTAGTACTGAGTAACAAAGTATATATAGATATGAGAAACATTCGTCTGTGTAGATAATGTGTAGATAATGCAATGGGCATTACTGTTTCTTCAACATGACATCCAGTAAGATGTAGTTTTATAATAAACATCTAGTGTGTGAAATTTTCTCTATTGCCCTCTGCAAAACAAATTTTCTTTCTATTGTATTTATTATATTTTATTTATCCAATTTCTGCAGCATCCACCTCACCTCAATGGTTTACAGTCCATCATAAAATCATGTAAAACTGTGATTAAAAAGCACAGAACAGAGTTAAGAAATAAAGTTAAAACATACAGGTTTAAAAAAAAAACAGTTAAAAAGTTAACATGGCTAAAAGGTTAATAGGAGAGAGGGATCAGTCATCTCCTGGGTTGTATAATGTTCTTAGACCCCATCTTTTAACAGGCAGAGCCCCAGTGGGGGCTTGCTTTACCTTTGGGGGTAAGATTTACTATTCTGCTCATGTAGTTGCAATATTCAGAAGCAGCCCCATATATAAGGAATTTGCACCATTTGATATCATTCTCTTGTGTACCTATTATGTGTAATCTACTTACAAGATTCAATACTTGTTTTGTATATAGATTTAAAAACAGGAATATCCCACAAATATCACTCTTCCTTAATATTATTGTTTTAGTCTTCCTACATTTTCAGATTTATTATTTATTGTTTCCCATTATTCTTACAGGAGTAAAACTTGTACTGTGGAAGTCTGAATTGGGGGGGGGGGAGTTACTATGGTAACCAACTCAAAACCTGACAGGGAATACTTTTAATCTCATTCTTGGGGGGAAAGAACAGAAACAATATTCGTGATTAGTGCCAAAAAGAACATAATCTTAAGCAGAGAAAGGTTTTAATGTTAAATTATATAGAATATCTTATAAACTATGTTAAATTATAGGCAATAAATTTAAATATATAAAGCAGAGAGTCTCAGTTTAGTTTTATATTAAAAATATAGCTGAAAGAACATTGAGAAAGGCAAATTGGAACTTGTATGTGAAATACCTATTTATCTTTGCTTTGTTTTTATTGAACATGAATATGCCAACAAAAAAGACTAATCAATTATATTATGTTTTAGAAATATACAAAATCATCATAATACATATGGTGTTAAATTCTTTTCTTACATTTATGCACATAACATTCTTTTAAAACATTTCATTTAATACATTTATTACTAACTGTAGTACAGTGGTCCCAAATCTTTATGGTTTGGCGGCCTGGTGAGGGAGAGAGGGAAACTGAGCTGCAAAAGTGGTTGGCTAGTGTGCGTGCAAACTGGTCCTTTGTGTACACCAGCCTGCTGCTCATGGAAGTCAAGCTGCACATACACATGTCCCTGTCTACCGCTCATGGGGACTGGTGTGTACCAAAGACCAGTGGGTAGCCAGAAGAACTGAGGCGGAGACGGGAATAAAAGGCTAACAAATTTTATTCCCTAACGAGTACAGGCTAACTTTCAGAACCGGCTTCAGACAGGAACGCGCGCTGCTCGTTTGGACAGCTCCCTATTTATACAGGAGCTATCAAACGATCAGCCAATCAGGTGTCGAGCGCTTCCCGCTTAAACTCTTTATTTTAACGCATGCTCAGAACATGACACTCCTCCCCCCTAAGTTCGTGCAAGCGTAGTCCTTTAAGTATGCTGGACGCCGCCTGATGCGGCTGGAGGCTCGGGGCCCTTCTGCATCGCTTGGAGGCTCTGGTTGCTCGCCCGAGGACCTTGCGTCGGAGGATGGTGATCGCCCGGGTCATCGAACAGCCAAGGATGGAGCTGGCCCACCAAGTAAGTCGCCGCTTCGGTTTGGGGCACTGGCTGCTTGCTCTCTTGCGGCCTCCTCGTTCCTGGGCCCCGCGTCGGTTGTTGGAGTTGGTGGATCGGCCGGTGGCTGCTGCTGGCCGGTTAGTGACTGGCGCCTGCTCCGCAGCTGGTCGCAGTGGCGTTTCCAAATTCTGCCGTCGTGGAGCCTGACCCTGTAGGAGCAGGGCCCGGTTTGGTCAGTATGCCCGGTAGCCACAAGGGATGCCCTCCATAGTTCCAGGCATACACTGCCTCCCCCTGGACGAAGGAGCGGGTCCCTCCCTGAGAATCCAATGGGGTCGGGGTGGAGTAGGCAGGGTGCAATCGGTCAAGGGAGGTTCGCAGCCGCCGTCCCATAAGGAGCTTGGCTGGGCTGGTATTGGAATCTGGAGAGGGCGTGGAGTGATGTGCTAACAAGAAGGCATCAATGCGTTCTTGCCAGGGCAGGAGATCCATCTTGGCCAGGGCCTCTTTGACGGACCGCACTGCGCGCTCCTCCAAGCCATTACTAGAGGGGTGAAAAGGAGAGGTAAGGGCATGTCGAATGCCTTGGGAAGCCAGAAAGGCCTCAAATTTGGAAGCTGTCAGTTGTAGGCCGTTATCGGACACCAACACGTCGGGAAGGCCGTGGGTGGCAAATAAGCGGCGCAGAGTCGCGATAAGCGCCTCTGCCGTCATGGAGGACATGTGGATTGCCTCAACCCACTTTGAGAAGGCGTCCACTACAATCAATAGCATCCGGCCCTGGATGGGGCCGGCAAAGTCAACGTGGATGCGGGACCAGGGAGAGGATGGTGGTTCCCACATCCAGGGCTCGGCTTTGGGAGGCAAGGCCTGGGAGCTTTGGCATTGGTGACATCCTGCGACATGGTCAGCTATGTCTTGGTCAAGCTTAGGCCACCAGACATAGCTTCTGCCCAGGGCTTTCATCCTGACAATGCCGGGGTGTGCCTGATGCAGCTGCTGCAGGACGGTAGTCCTCAGTGAGGCAGGCACAACTACCCGGTGACCCCAAAGCAAACAGCCTCGCTGGACGGACAGCTCCGCCAGGCGTGATTTGAAGGGAAGGAAGACGGGATCTACGGGGTCTTTTGGCCACCCCCGCCTAACCCAGTCTAGTACCCGGGATATTACCTGATCCCTTGCGGACAACCAGGCGATGTCAGCGGCAGAAATTGGAAGGTGGAGATCATCAATGAGGAACACGGGGCGCAGCAGCAGGGTCTTCTGAAGCTTCTGGTAGGGGGCAATGGCTGAGGGCGTCGGCGTGAGCGATCTGCTTCCCGGGCCGGTGATGCAGCTGGTAGTCGTAGGATGCGAGGAACATGAACCAACGTGTCATTCGGGGAGAGAGAACCTGAGGGGCAGGGCGATCGCCGGCCAGCAACCCTAGCAATGGCTTGTGATCGGTGACAATTTGGAATGGGCGGCCGTACAAATAGTGATGGAAACGCCGCACCCCGGCCACAATAGCAAGAGCCTCTTTGTCAATTTGTGCGTAGTTGCGTTCGGAGGCAGAGAGTGTGCGAGAAAAGTATGCAACAGGCACCTCTGCCCCACTGGGTAACTGGTGGCAGAGAACGGCGCCCACCCCATAGGGTGAAGCGTCGCAAGCGAGCACAAGAGGCAAGTGTTCGCTGTATTGGACGAGGACGTCGTTAGAGATAAGTAGGTGTTTGACAGCTAGGAATGCGGAAGCCTCCCGGCGGCCCCAGACCCAGGGGGCCCCTGAGTCGAGGACACGGTGAAGTGACTCAGCTACAGAAGCCTTATGCGGCAGGAATACCGCATAAAAATTGAGTAGGCCTAAAAAGGCCTGTAATTCAGCTCTGTTAGTGGGTGCAGGAGCCTCAATGATGGCTTTGGTCTTGGCAGCAGTAGGGTGGATGCCGCTGCCATCAATGAGGAACCCAAGGAACTCTATCTGGGGCACCGCAACCAGGCACTTGTCTCTTTTGACTTTGAGTCCCACTTGTTGAAATTTCTGAAGGACCATTCGCAATCTGGCCATAAGTTCTTCTAAGGAAGTTGCTGAGACGAGGACGTTGTCAAAATAGGGGACGACGCCTCTGAGTCCTTGGAGCAAGCGCTCCATCAAACTTTGGAAAAGTCCGGGGGCAATGCTCACCCCAAATTGTAATCTGCGACATCGGAACGCGCCCCGGTGTGTGATGATTGTCTGTGCCTCAGCTGCCTCATCGTCCACCACTAATTGTTGATATGCTTGTGCGAGGTCGAGCTTCGCAAAAATGGACCCCTCGCCAAGAGTGTGGAGTAGGTGCTGGACCACTGGCACCGGGTATGCGTTGGAGGGCAGAGCACGGTTGATAGAGCAGCGGTAGTCTGCACAAATCCTACGCTGCCGTCCGGTTTGATTGGTAACACAATGGGTGTTTCCCATCGTGCATGGTCCACTGGCTCAAGGACGCCTTGAGCCACGAGCTTGTCCAGCTCGGCGTCCACCTTTGGTTTGAGTGCGATGGGTACGCGGCGTGGCTTCATTCGCACCGGCTGCACTGATGGGTCTAGGTTGAAGGAGACCTTGTGTGCCTGTGTATTTGCCCAAGGTGCCATCAAATACGGCTGGGAATTCGTTGACCAGGCAATCGAGAGCGGTTGTGCTGAGATGGTGGATGCCGCTGATCTGCAGCCCTAAGGATTGGAACCAGTCGAGGCCGAGGAGGCTGGGCAGCCGTCCCTCGACTATGATGAGGGGTAACTGGCCGTCAAACCCCTTGAACTGCACTCTGACTTTGCGGGCGCCAATTACGGGAATCAGGTTGCCCTTATAGTCCCGTAATGTGAGGTTACAGTCTTGTAATTGGCGCTTTGACAGTTGCGGCAAAAGACGCTTAATAGTGCTCCAAGACACTATAGAGGTTGCGGAACCGGTGTCGAGTTCCATCTCGCAGGGCTTCCCTTCCACAGTAACAGTTAACTGGATCTTTTTCTGGAGCTGGTGGCATGAGAGTCCCTGGTTAGAGTTGCGGAGGATGGCATGGCAGTCCATCCTAGCCTTCTTGGGGCCTTCCGCCCGGGTCCGAGATTGCCGGGACCGATCGGCTTGGGATTCAAAGGAGGACATGGGCTGCGCGGCTCGGCACACCCGAGCGATGTGGCCCTTTCTGCCACACCGCTGGCAGAGGGCTTGCCTAAATCTGCACTCAGCTCTTTCGTGGTTGCCTCCGCACCCACTACATGCAGATTTAGGGTCGCCCTTCCGCTGAGGGAAGCTCTTTTTGTTCGCCTCATGAAGGCAGTTAATGTCCTCCTCCGGGTTCTCGAGATCGGAATCATCGCTTTCAGTCTCCAGTAGACCGGTAGCTGTGTTGAATGCATTAGCAGACTGTGCTGCTGTAGTAGACCGGCTCTTCGCGATGGTAGCTAGGGATGCCGCAGCCATTTCGGAAGCTTGAACTTCGTCGAAGGCGGTCTGGAAGGAAAGGTCTGCTTTGGTTAGCAGTCGCTTCTGCAGTTTGAGGTCCCTGAGGCCACACACGAGGCGGTCGAGGAGAGCTTCATCAAGGTCTCGGAACTCACAGTGGAGGGCGGCCGATCGTAGGGCAGCAACGTAGGCGCTGACTGACTCTCCCTCGGCTTGGCTGCGCTGATGGAAAGCGTGCCGGCGGGCTATTTTCGACGGCGACGGGGCGTAATGGCTCGTCAGCTTCGCCATAAGGACGGGCCATGGTACGGCCTTGATGGGTTCAGGGGCTGTGAGAGCCCTGGCAGTATGGAAGACGTCCGTGCCGCAGACGGACAAGAAGAAAGCACATTTTCGCTCGTCCGTTAACTCGGTAAGGTCGTGTGCGACCAAAAAATATTCAAACCGAGCCGTGTAGGACTCCCACGTCTCAGTGCCATAGTTGAATGGCGCGAAGTTTAACGTGGCCATTCCTGTCAGGCACAACGACGTCTCGTCGTGGCAAAATAAGCGCGGTTCTAGTGACTCAACGAGGGACTTCAGCAGTGAGTGACTTCAGCTAGCTTCTCGCACCTCAGTTTGGCGATCCCACCTTTGTCGCCAGTGGTGTGTACCAAAGACCAGTGGGTAGCCAGAAGAACTGAGGCGGAGACGGGAATAAAAGGCTAACAAATTTTATTCCCTAACGAGTACAGGCTAACTTTCAGAACCGGCTTCAGACAGGAACGCGCGCTGCTCGTTTGGACAGCTCCCTATTTATACAGGAGCTGTCAAACGATCAGCCAATCAGGTGTCAAGCGCTTCCCGCTTAAACTCTTTATTTTAATGCATGCTCAGAACATGACATGGACCATGGCCTTAGGTTGGGGACCCCTGCTGTAGTATATCCATCAATCCAATATTGTTCAAACTGAAACTAGGTTGGATCTCAAGAGAGATTGAAAGTAGAAGTAAGTAAATTTTCTGACAGTGAGAACAATGAATCAATGGAATAACTTGCTCCAGGAGTTGTAAGTTCTCCTGCGCTGGAGGTTTTCATATGTAGACTGGACAACCATTTGACCAGGATGCTATAAGGTCTCCTGCCTTGAGCAGGAGGCTGGACTAGAAAACCTCCAAGATCCCTTCCATCCCTTTGATTCTATGTTCTATATTTTATTGCATTTATTGCATTGCATTTATTTATTGATTGCATTTATATGATTGCCCATCTCTCTGCTTAAGACTTTACAAAGTTAAAAAAAGTGGAAAGGCAATAAAAAATAACCACATAAATTTTGTAAATTCCTGTATTTGAAATAGCCCAACACAGAGTTTATCAAGGCATAGATGATGTAAGTTCAGAAAAGTGAGTTGGTGTATAAAAGAAAATAAATAAAAATGAAAACAGCCTTTTGAAAGTTGAGCATTCAGCCTAATTCAGGAAGTTTCACAAGTTACAGATGATTATTTCTGAAAAAGCATGAAATGCATCAGCTGTGGAAAGTATAACACTGCTATATATCAAAAACATTTCCGAAACCACCAACAGACTATTAAAGCCACACAGCATCACTGTAGCATACAAACCAACTAAAGCCCTCCAAAACATCCTAAGAAAACCAAAAGATCCAGCAGCCCCAGAAAAAAAACAACCAGGAGTTATCTACAACATATGGTGTATGGACTGTAACAGTGTAGGACAAACAGGCAGAAGACTAACAGAGCACATCCATGAATACTAGCAGTCAAAATACATGATGAAAACTCCTTAATTTCACACTATATGAAAAGACGTAGTTTCAAATAGGAAACTATGAGCATCCTTGACCAAGCCACGTCCAAAAATTCTAGAGAATTCTTGAAAGCCTGGTACTCAGACAAATCAGCCATCAACAGACATAAATAATATCTACATGCTATTCAAAGAAGCAATCAAAAAGTCAAAAATGAAACAAAAAGACCAAAACACCTCCTCACCAGCAATCCACACCCAGATGAGCTGAGTTTAATATCAAAATTAACCCTAGATCAATAGTCTAGAAATAAACAATATCCCAGTCAAAGAACTGCCAACTCACAAAAGCAAGCTAACATTAAACAATAGGAATAATCAGGGATACTCCTACCAACACTGATAGAATAAACAACTAGTATATATAAATAGTTTGGTAATGTAGCATCTGAAGACTCCACATAATCCTTTACTCAAATTTACTATCAATATACTTTAGATTCAGGTCCCTTACCCAAGCTTTTAATAACTTTATATGAATGTTCAGCAGTACATTCAGTACTACTATACATTTGTTAAAGCTATTCAACAGGGCAGAGTCAAATAACTCACTATAACTATGTAACGTTAAATGGCAGGCAGTTAGTGATAAGAGCTGTGGTGGCACAGTGGTTAAAATACATTACTGCAGGCTATTTCTGCTGACTTACAGCTGCCAGCAGTTTGGCAGTTCGAGTCTCACCAGGCTCAAGGTTGAGAACCCAGATTGTTGGGGGCAGTTGACTTTGTCAACTGCTTAGAGAGGGCTAGAAAGCACTGTGAAGCGGTACATAAGGCTAAGGGCTAAAGACTAAGGGCTATTAAATATAAGGTGACCAGACATCCCGCTTTTGGCAGGACAGTCACGATTTTTAATAATTTGTCCCGTGTCCCGCAGCATGTTCAAAAAGTCCCGATTTTTCAAAAGAAAGAAAACAATTTTAAAAAGGACGCCGTTAAAAAAAAAAGTTTTTATTTCTCTGAAGTGTCGTTCCTGATGTGGCCTTTAGAGGGCAGTGGTATCCCTCTCTCCGCTCGGCTCGCTTGCAGCACCCGACGAGGAGCAAAGCTCCCTCCTCTCCTGTGCGTGTGCGTGCTGACGCACGCCGTTTTTCTGCAGGGAGAGCGATGGTTTTCTGGTGGCGGCAGCACGGCGAGGGAGAAAGAGGAGGTTTTCTGAGCTTGGTGAGCAAGGATCCCCACCCCACCTCCTCTTTCAGAAAGAGGAGGTGTGTGGGAGATGGTGGGATCGCTGCTTTCTGAGCTTGGTGAGCAACGATCCCCCACCCCACCTCCTCTTTCAGAAAGAGGAGGTGTGGGGGAGATGGTGGGATCGCTGCTTTCTGAGCTTGGTGAGCAAGGATCCCCCACCCCACCTCCTCTTTCAGAATGAGGAGGTGTGGGGGAGAGTGGGATCGCTGCTTTCTGAGCTTGGTGCAGCAAGGATCCCACTATCCTACTATTTTATTTTTCTTTATGTACACTGAGAGCATATTCACCTTGTGTGTCCAATCACACTTGGCTAATAAACTATTCTATTCTACTTTACTCTACTCTACTTTATTCATTTCTATTTCAATTCTAACAAGGAGTTTAGCTTCTCTCTCTTGAAAATGTAAGCTAGCATAAGGCATTATAATGCAAGCTAGTGTTAACTTTCAAACAGTTCATTTAGTGACCAAAGTTACAATGGCTTTGAAAAAAGTGACTGATGACCATTTTTCACACTTAGCGACCATTTTCATACTTAGCGACCATTGCAACATCCTCATGGTCACGTGATCAAAATTTTGATGTTTGGCAACAGATTCGTATTTATGATGGTTTCAGTGTCCCGGGGTCATGTTTGACAAAATATAAAATTTTTAATGAAGCCCCCCCCCCTCCCCTCCCGGTCAATGGTGTCCCTCTTTACCAATCTGAAAATCTGGTCACCTTAATTAAATAAGACAAACTCAGCTATAATTATTATGGAACAATGAAGTTAAGGAACATAGAGGTAAATTTTAAACTTTCATATGATGTTGTTACTCAGTTATTCAGTTGCTTTTCAGCCTTTGCAACCTGATGGATATCATTTCACAAGGATCATCTGCCAATAACTGTTTTCTTCTTGTAATTCATATTTGTGTCATCAGTGATAGTATCTAGTAACCTTGTCTTCCATCAACTTCCTTTGATTTCCCCACCCCAAGTATTGGAGTTTTCTCTTGAGTCTTTTACCTTTTCATTATGGTTCTAAAATGTTTAAACATCAGTATCCTTATTAGTGTTTCTTGCAAACAGTTTTGTGTTATTTTAGTATTGTAATATTTTGCTTCCTATGGTCCAAGATATTCTCAACCGGTTTTCTCCAGCACCATAAATCAAAGGCATTAATTTATCTTGACTTGGCCTTTCTGATGGTACAGTTTTCATAGCCATATGTTCCAACTGGGGAAAATATAGTTTTTACAATTCATGCTGTTATTGTCAGTGTGATGTCTCTGCCCTTGAATATTTTGTCTAGATCTGTGTTCTTTCTCACAAGTAGCAGATGTCTTTTCATTTCATTGCTTCACCATCACAATCCCTGTGAATTTTTGAGTCTAGGAAGATAAGTATCAGCTTTTTCTCTGCTTATATCCATTGTTGGCATAATTTTATTTTTTAGTTGTTGTTTTTTTTAAAAAAAAACATTCAGCAGCAGACCGGCTTTTGCACTGTTTTTTTCATCTTCAAGAAGAAATTCCTTAAATCTTCTTCACTTCCAGCAATCATAGTGGTATAAACAGCTTTTTAAGGTTGTTGATGTTTCTTCCAGAAATTTTAATTACAATTTTTATTTTTTCTAACTAGCATTTTTCATTACATATTCTGCATGTAAGTTAAATAAATAAAGTCATTGTGTACAATTTTAGTACTTTTATGATTTAACTGCTCCATTAATTTCTGTAAGAAGTTTCCTGGATATTATACTAATTGTTCAATTGGTCCAGTACACCTCTAGTTTTAAGAGTGGTTCACAATTTGTTGTTGTAGCCTATGCAGTCATTTTTTTATATGTTTGTTAACGTTATAAATTTCAGTCCAGAGATTTTTAAACTTTCAATTTATCAAATCTAATCCATTAAACTTATTCTTTATCTTCACTGCATAATCCAAGGAAACATTGCTGCTGTTGCTTCTTGTGAATCTGGACCTTATTTCTTTTCTTTAGTTTGAATTTTGCAAGAAAGTAATGGTCTAACCCACAGACAACATCTAATTTGGCTTTTGCTGACTGAACAAAACTTCTCCATCTTTTCATATAGAGTCTAGTGATAGTCATGTTAAGAATTTGTTGAAAGGTCTTTACTTTAGGTTGTTCAAAGAAGGAATTGGTTATAAATATTGAATTTAATTGGCAGAACCATGTTTGTGCTTGCTTTATTTCAGATGATATTTTCCTTTCAGATTAAGCATTCCAGTCTACTATAATTAGCATGTTGTCTTTTTTCTTTCTGGTGGTGTGCTGACATAGTGCTGCGAATTAGCATAGAATTGTTCATCTTCTGTTTGCTTCATATCTATGGTTGGAACATTGTCTTGCAGCACCAAGTTGCCTTGGACTTGAATTGACATCATTCTGTGATTTGGGAGGTTAATATTTTAGTATGAATTTTGACATCCCTTTTTAAACCATTATTATTACTCTATTCTTCTATGGTTTTTTGTTCACAGTAGAAGATCTACTGCTCTTCTGATGTGAAGTAGCACATTCCAGTTCATTTCAATTCACTGACTGATTCCCAAAAGCAATGTTCAATCTTTACATTTCTGCTTTGAATAAGAGCTAGATAGCTTTAGAAAATTGAGGTTGAAAGAAAGAAATTAGCATATATTTCAGTACACAGATGGCAGTTTTCTCTACAGATAACACTTAGCTATAGAGGAGGAAATGTGTGGAGTGCATTTGAAAAACAATCCAAGTTCGTTTGCAGTATAATTTATTATGTCTACTGTCATGCTATCAAAATAAATACATCAGGCCAACCTCCAAGCTAGATCCTTCCTGATGTGTTAGGATTGCAATTTCTGTTCCCAGCTGGCAGTCCTAATACTGCAAGAGCAAAGCAGATGGGGGAAAGTTGCGTTAGTATTGTATATTTTCAATATAACTGCATAAATATGCTAAGGGTTCTAATCATTTCAAATATATATCTTAGAGAAACTATAATTGACTTATGTGGGGTGAAGAATTTATATTTAAAATAGAAATTATCATTAAGATCTGGAGGAACAAGTATTTGATTCATGACTGAAAAAAAGGAAGGAAGCCATCTAAGTTGATTTTTAAATTTTAAATCTAAATCCAAAATAATATATTTCAGTGTGGGGATCTATATTTTTTGTTTTATCTCCAGTGTTATTTGCACTAACATGAAACCACTAGGATAGATGCCAATTACCTCCCTGCGTCCCATCAGATCGCACAGGGTAGGCCTCCTCCGAATTCCATCCGCCAGTCAGTGCCGACTGGCGACTACGCAGAGGAGAGCCTTCTCAGTTGCAGCTCCGACGCTATGGAACAACCTCCCCGTGGAGATCCGTACCCTCACCACAGTCCAGGCCTTCCGCACAGCCCTTAAGATCTGGCTATCCCGTCAGGCCTGGGGATAGGATTTATTCTCACCCCGCCCGAATGTTGAGTGAATGTTGTGTTTTATGGTTAATTTTTTTACTCACGTTTTTCTTTTCTTTTATGTCTCGTCTTGCACTCCCTTCCCCCATTGTTGTAAGCCGCCCTGAGTCCCCTCAGGGAAAAGGGCGGCCTATAAATGTTCAATAAAATCTAAATCTAAATCTAGTTGTCCAGAGATTCGTAAATATACATATATATGTATCTTCAAGTCAGTATTTGACTCCTGGTGACCGCCTGGACTAGGCAATATTCTGCAGGTTACCTGGCAATATTTTTTGGGAAATGATTTGTGATTTCCATCCTCCTAAGGCTGAGAGAGAATAACTGGCCTAAGATCACCCAGCTGGCTTTTTGTGAAAAGTGGGGTTAGAGCAGTGGTGGGTTCCTACCAGTTTGGACTGGTTTGGCTGAACCAGTAGTGGTTTGGCGGCCTGGGTCGCAGGAATCGGCAGTGACCCAGGCCTGCCACACGCCCGAACTGGTTTGCCGGGCAGTGCTATAGGTGCTGCCATGTTGTTTTTGGTCCCGCACATGCACAGAACAATTTTAATCGTACTGTACATTCGCGCGCAGCGCACACAAGCGAACCGGCAGTAGTGCCTGCCGAAACTCACCCCTGGACTAGAGTCTATCTTCAAACTGGCTCTTCTACTTGTATATTATCTAATTTGTTCCTTTTATTGGATTTCAGGAAGAGTACATAAATTACTTCAATTGTGTCTACTACTAAATTTAATTTTTAAAATGGCATCATGGAGGTCACCTGGTTTTAGTAAAAGGGAGAGTTTTTGTTTAGGTTATATTACATTATGAAGGATTTATCACTATTATTTTGGCTGGTTTGTTTTGCAAGTTATATTTTGTTATCTGGTATTTTTTTAGGGTATTGGTTCCAAACTCTGGGAGATTCTTGGGACAGTTTTTCGTTGCTGCAGTGGAACTTGTCATGTTCCCATGAGAGGCTTTCAAGTTGTTTGCTTACTGCAGATCAAGCTGTATCATTGTTGGAGGTTATGGAGAGGCTGTGGGGTTTGGACAAAATAATCTGAACATGTCCCTCTGAGCATATATATATATATAGAGAGAGTTTAATTGTATTTTGGACATTGGCCATTTAGTCAAAGGGTGGCCAAAGGATGGCACCATTCTCCAACCTGCTGGCTGATTAGATGGCATGCAGTGTGGTGTTGACAATATCTACTGACAATATTCATCATTATCAAGTTCATTTGATCGTTAGTCATTTCTGGAATTCCATGGATTCGGCTATGATGTGGGAGAGAGAGAAATGGCTGAGACTTCTTCCCCAGGATTTCTTTGGATGGATCATTCTGATGGAAGGAATTAGGCTGAGTCTATGGATCCAAATACTTTTTAAGGACTGACTCAGGTCTGCCCCAGTGGATGCAAGAGATGCTGGTCTGGATTAATTGGCCATTTACTTATTATTTAACTGACAGACTGACCAACTTCTAGATGTATACGCCAACATGCATGTTTTTGGTACACATATTTGCCTAAAATTTGATTCAGATGGATTTATATGTTAATTTCTTGTTGGAAAAAAATAAAATGCTTTTCATCACCATTTTGTATAATTTGTGCTTATACAATAAAATGAGTTGGTCTTACTTCAAGAAATTGTATAGTTTCTATACAGCAGCTATGCTATATTTGTTAGTTTTGATATGAATTAGAATATCAGCTCTTTCACCAGTAGGTTTTAGGACATATAATTATGTATCTTAGAAATGTAAACAGTGAGTAAAAGAAAAATGAAAGCTGTTGCCTGGCAGTACCCAGCACAGCCAGATTCTGTACACATCAGTACCCCTCCTCTCTCTCTCAAAAAAAGTTTAAATTCCTTCAGGTGGCAGCCCTCAATTTCTTACTAAACTTCTCATCAGCTGGTGGAGTTCTCAATAATGATAAGCTGTAAGACAATAAATAATAGTCTATTGCTCCAAGGCAGATGTGCTTTGAATTTTAGTATGGAATGGGAGCCATTCTTTATGCATCCTATGACTATTATTTATTATGCTTCCCCCGCCCCAATAACCTGAAAGTGTGTGGGAGTGGGGGTGGTTGTGTTTGTGTCAGTTCTTCAGCACTATTATTTTTCTTTATTTTTATTTATTTTTCTTTTCCTTTCTTTAAGGATAATTGACAAAAGGTTAAAGTTTAATTTTGTCCATATCATGGCATACATGATGCATAGTAAAAAAAGAAACATTTACATGGTTGTGGTAAAATAATCAAAACAAAGACAATGCTTTGCCTTTTTTGATGTGTGTGATACAAATTTGAGCAATTTTTAGATCAAAGCAAACTATTTTTAGACTAAACTATATAGTGTTTGCAATAACTGGAAAGATACTTGACTATTCTGATATCAATTTCTTCTCCTTAATGTCTTTCAGTCCCAGCAAAAATGCATCGTGATTTTTGCACTGGTTTGTTGCTTTGCAATTCTGGTTGCACTAATATTTTCAGCTGTGGATATTATGGGAGAAGATGAATATGGACTCACAGAAAAAAACTGTCAAAATAACTGTCGGTAAGAGGTAACAAACAAAGCTTCTTTTTTGGGGATAAATGGCTGCTGCGATGCAAAAGATACACCGAGAGAAAGTTTAAAATTATCTTTAGAGATACAAAAACAAGGTGAATTACAATTCATTTGTAACAGCAATGTGAATGTCAGATTTTTAAAAATAATCTCTAATTCGACAACAACATTCATTTGAATCCAAAGCTCAATAGAGAACATTCTTAAATGTGGGTTTAAATTGATCAGATGGCATGGTCATATTACAATTTTTTCTTTCTCATATTAACACAAACAAACATCCAAACAAATAACAGAAATAAAGGTGAATATAATATACGGATCATATTTAAAATGTGATTTACCTGCGGGCATGATTCTGTAGTTAACCATGTTTTCAAATGTATTTTCCTGGGCCTTTTCAGAATATAATTCAGAATGTTTCTAGTAAAGTTTATAGAGGAAAAAATGGAACTCCTTCAGCCCATTATGCATGCTGTTGTTGATAGCTCCACTGTTCCCTTATTTTCTTGAACCCATGCAAATCAAGTCTACTTTGGAATGAGAAAGATGCCAAAGTAAGCTTCGAATTAGAATGTGAATGTACAGTTGACAGCTTGAAAAAAAATCCATAAAAAAATCTTTTCTTGATCCTTGTGCTTTACACAAATGTAAAAATAATGTATACTTACAGGAGGTGGAACATGCTGTTCATTAAAAAAGAATACAGGACACTGTATCTTGCCTATTCCAAAACCATGTATCTACCTTAACCCTTCTTTGATATGGTACTAGGGGTTTTGTTTTGTTTTTGTTTTTGTTCTACACTTCTGGATAGGATTTCTGGAATTAGCAGCTGAATGTAACTTATTTATAAACTTTTACCTCTATGATTAGTGTCTCTGTCTCTGTGTGTCTTGTTTTATCTATTTATTAATTAAAATTTATATATGGTAGCTACCCATCTCATGAGAAGTGACTGTGGGTAACATAGAGTAGTCAATACAAACAATGCTTATACAAAACAGGAATTTTTAATGCTTGCTTTCAGTATCTTTGGGGAAGAGAACGAATTGGAATATTTGTTGTATTTTATATTGTACTCAAGTATAAACAGATCTGTGGAGCCCACAGTGTTGGAATAGAAATTGGGTGACACTGCAGTGCAATCACTATTGTGGACTCCCTGTTAGGCTTGGCTCAAATGTTAAGAAAATATTGTTTCCACTGAACGTCATGAGATTAATGCTTCTGGAAACATGCAATTGCTCAAATTGACGGTGAGGAATGTAGAATACAAAAATGGATTCACCTTGTCTATTGAGATAATGGCGGCTGTAGCATTGTCCATCAACATCCAAATGAATGATTAATGAGAATTAATTTGAAGGCTTTGAGAGAAACTCTTTGCTAGAAGTTATAGTACTTTTATAAGTTTAGGCCCTCTCCATTTTGTTTCAGAAACTCTAGGTTTGACATCAGTTGCAATGCTCTCCCAGCCCTATAGGGAAGAATCCATTGGGAGAGTCCTGGACAAGATTCCTATACAAAAACAAATTCAAATAAGATCAGAAGTTGGTGCAGAAGTTTAGCCTGCCATTCTAGTAATAAGTTGGTAGTTGGAAATAGATATAAGGACTGGAAAGCCCCTGTGTGAAGGCGAGCACTGTTCACTATTGTTGGTGTTGCTACAATATGACTGAGAAGATTTTGAACATCTATTACTGAAATGATGCAATTTTTGTATGAGAGTCATCAATATAGCTTCTTTGTCTTGAAATAGAAAAGATCTTTCCAAATGAATTGAATAAATTGAATTGATACAAAATTGTTATATTGTAGTGATGTGTTAGCCACCCCAAATTATATTAAAATGGGTGGCCATGTACATTTTGTAAATCAATGCAAACGAGATTTTTAAAAAAAAAAATTATTTATCTAAGTAATACAGGAATAAAAGAGTCATAGAAACCTGTAATAAAATAACAAAAAAGAAAAGCGGAAAATGGAATAACCAGAAAAAGTCATCTCATGTATATGTAAGGGTGTGTATGTGTTTGAGAAGAGAAGAGAAGTAGCCCCCAACTTTTGGGGCACCAGGAACCAGTTCCGTGGAGAGAGATTTTTCTGCAGACTGGAATGGTGTGGTTTTGTGTGCTGCCTGCATCCCATGGATGGGACTTTGCTTGTTTGCATGGCCCAGTTTCTGGTATGCTGCAGCCTAGTGTCAGTCTATGGACCAGTGTTTGGGAACCCTTCTTTTAGAAAAAGTATAAATAAGAATTAAGAGTTAAATATAAAGAAATTAAAGTATCATAGATCTAAAAAGTCTGACAGATCATTAATGACTTTAAAATAATTAAAATGTACTATATCTCTTTAAAAGAAGATGAATCACAATTAAGTTTGACTTGAGAATAAATATCAAGAACTTCAATCAATACAGTATAAATCATGTCTGATGTTATCAGCTGTAATTAATTAAACCCATACTGAAAATCTATTCTAATCTGAATATCCCATGAAGTTAAACTTAGACTCTGTACATAGAGTAATTTAATTTTGGTTGCTGTACAAATCTGTGTTTCAAATTATAGTCCAAGAATGGTTTTCAACTTGAGCTGAATTCTGTGTCAGATTTACTTTTGAAGTACCCTGGTCATTGAAATATACTCTCACAACTAGGTTAATCATTCCTCTGAGGCAGGGGAGGGATTGAAATTTTTTAGCAACTGGTTCTCTGCCCAGTTGCTGTGGGGGGCATGGCCATGGGGGCATGGCCTCCTCAGCCTGCTCACTGGGGGCATATTTGCCCCCTTCTCAGGCACCAGAGGCTTTTGCCGTGCCTCTGGGAGGGCAAAAATGACCTCATCTGGCTCTGGAGCCCCCCTGGAAGCCGGAAATGTGCCCAGAACTTCTGGTAGGTTCATTTTTCGCCCTCCCCAGGCTCTGGAGGGTTTTAAAAAAGCATGCATTTTGCATTAGTATTGTGCAAGTGAGCATTATATTGAGAGCTATGCATAGACCACATTTTTTTCATATCTGAAGAATATGATATGATGTGATATTATTACATGCACATACCTACATATATATACATACACATATACAGGCGCATATACCATTATTCCAATTATTTTTATGTCAGGCAAAAAGACAATTGCTCTGTCAAAAGCGTATGGCTTTTAGTTGTAATTCAGAAGAGAAACAGCACTGGAACCAGCATCCAAATAATTCTTGCACATCAGTGGATTCCATGTATACACACAGAGTGGGAAACCCTTGATAAAAATAATATGAAATTTATCAGGTGTGTTACAGAAATACTCACTGTAATACAGAAGCACATTTTATAAATTGCAGCTTTTACCTTTTTCTCTTCTCTTGTTTATTGTTGTAATCCTCTGTCTTCTGTATGTTGGAATTTTGGCTGTATTTGAGCTGCTTATTTTACTGTTTGTTGGACTGATGCACACTTACATGTTAGGTAACAAAGGAGATGAGTAGCCATAGATACCTATGACATTCTGGGCATTAGGAAACAACAAATAAGTTAACCACATGGCTTATAAGGATTTGTTTTCTTTAGATGGTATTCATTAGCAGTCTCCATGACTCATCACCTTTTGATTATGCAAAAAGAAATATGTTTTTGTCTATATTGACAATAGACTTCATTCACATTTACATTTTTGTATTTCAGTAAAACATGATAAAATGTGTTAGTGTTCCTTCTCTTGTTCTTAAATTTGGTAAGAATTTAGAATGTTTAAAATCTTTTCTTAATTTGTGTATATTCTCAGTACTCTCAAGTAACTTCTGAATACATACAGACATTCACCCATTCATCCACATATATCTCCACCTACTCACCCACTTATTACTCTCACACTCAGCAGTTCACTGATACCAAATGAACTATTCCAAAGACCTTTCTCAGTGCAACCCTCCCCTCTCTTGTCTTAGAAGCAACTGCAATAAACTTCACCTCATTTTCCCAAGCCAGGAGATTCAGTAAGCCATGCAAAATTCTGTCATTATCAACTGGATGACCAGTATTTTGAACAATGTCTTGCAAATGATTTTCATAAATTTCAGCAATAGCTTCAGGACCATAAAACCTAAAGAAAAATTTCCCCCTTGAGTTTCCATTTGCATAGGTCCTAATCAAGTATCTAGTGCAGCCATCGGTACACATTCAACTTCTTCCCACTGTTGGGCATTGCATGCCAAAATAGACAGTTTTTCCCTTGTGCCATCACTCTGCTAAACACCTAATCCTCACAGCATTGACTTATTGTCATCCAAATAATATTTCAATTGAAACTCATTTAAAATGTGTAGTATTATTTAAAATTTATAATGGCTCCCTAATACACAGATGTATCGAAATTCTGCTTATAAAAGAAAATCTTTCTTCATGTTAAAATTAAGAACACCACACACATTTCCTGGGGAATGTGTCTGGCCTTCTGGTCCATGCTCCTCTTGCCAAGAGCAGACCCTCTCTAGATGTCCTAACCAAATCATATTAAGTAAGACAATTCCTTAACAGGAAGGTTCTTTGACTACATAGACTGTTATTTGCCCATAATCCTCCTAACCTTAATATTCTTAAATAGATTAGGAAAAGTGCAGGAAAAAGAATCAAGCTAGGCTCAGTATATATGTAATCTTTCATTTCTGTTTCCTATTAGTAGATTAATGCTGTGGGAGAGTTATTACACTTGAAAGGCAGGGAGATTGAAATCCAGGCATCTTTTTCTGCTTTCATTACTTCTTTAGAGTTGATGGATTTCGGAAACTAGATGCTAAAAATGCATTTTCTTCTTTATTCCTGGCTTTTCCATACCCTATAAGTTTGTTCCTCTCTCTACATGGGTTTCTAGATCAAGGTGATACTGGATACATACCCATCATGTATTCCATTTGGGGTAAACAATGTAGGGAGAGTGCAGAAAAGGGTAAAAAAAATACTAAGCCAAAGAAATTAAAGATCTGAGATAAAAAAAGAAACAGCATAATCTAATTTACCTCAACATATTCACTATATATCTCATTATACCTCTGTCCTTGCAAACTGTCATTCCTTGCAGCATATCTATACTGTAACCATATCATATTTACACTTACATGCTTACCATATAAATACATTTCTTGTTCTACATTCTGATTATTTTTATGTTTTTCCTGATATACCTAGCTTTCACTTCCATATAATGTACTGGGAGAAGCATATTATCATACAGGTCCATTTTAACGTGGGTTTTTTTTTTATAAACATTCATTCATCATAAAAGGCCACATGTTACTCACAACCCCTTTACCTATATTTATACATCTTAAATTTCTCATTAATAATATTTTTAATAACCTTCCAACCAGGTATAGGCATTCATCTACTTGCTCTAATTTCACCACTTATTTATAACTGATGCTCAATCTGTATTTTCCTTATCAAGGACCAAGATCTATCTTGATAATACTTTGTCAGTTTCAGTATAAGTTAATATATCATTTTAGTATGTTCTACAGTATAGATGCCCTTGACCTGATTGTCTTTTTTCTTGGCCATATTTATTTTCCTTGCAATGTGTAGTACAGACAGGTCAGTATTTTCATTTTTAATCATCAATATTTAGTCACCCTTCCCCCAGAAACAATTTGCATTTTAATCTATTGCTACTTAACCAGAAAAAAATTCTTCTAATGCAAAACATTTTTTTATCTTGTAGTGAAAATATAATGCAAAACATGACCCTGTGCTTTTTGTTTCTATTGTTATCTCATTGCTGTTTAAATCTTATTCTGGAAGATGGTCAACCTTGGAAGATAGAACTCAAACAATTGGTCTATCTAACTGAATGCTATGTGCATTGAGTAGCAGAAGCTCTTTAGAAATTATACTTCAATACATTTTAGATTTTATTTTCAACCAGATACTATAATAAAATTTCAACGTTTTTGAAATCTAAGTCATTTGACTTAAAAAATAAAATCATTTTTTAAAATGTTTTAATATTAATATATGGTTAACTGGGAGTTCATGTCATATTGTTGTATTTAATACCAGCCCATGTAAATTATGGATAAACTATCAGATGAAAAGTAATGAATTAATATATAAAAAGCAGCACCTTTTAACCTGGCTGCCTGGTAAATTTCACAAGTAAAGGATAAGAATTATTCAGTTCAAAGAATTATTAAGCTATAAATAAATGCATGGCCAAGTTTCTTTGTTTCTATAGAACACTGAATGTAATATTCTTGAGGATATAGATGAAGATTAAATGAAAGATCACATAAAATATTAGTTTACACTCCACATAACCTCTGCTTTTAGCAATAGAAAGTGTAGCAAGATTAGTAAAGGATTGTGTCTTGAGATGTTAGAGAGTCAAACTCCAATTTAAGTTAAGCAGCACTATACTAATGAAAGGCAAATATAGATTCTAATATGTCTGACTTACAATTCTCTATAATCCTAAAATATTTAAAATGGAAAGCGGATAGTCTTTGTAATCATTAATGCTACTTTGGGAACAAAATATGACATAACAAAGCAGGAAGGCTAGCAGAGATGCAAGTATGTGTGGAGTAATGTACCACAACAGACACACTCCACACCCAATTCAAACCCCAGTTAAGGCAGTGTAGCAGATGACCAGGCTGAGCCTGAGGGAAGGGTCAAAGGAGTCATAAGTCACCAGTCCCTGCATGCCCGCAAGAGATCTAAGTCCAGCCTACCTTAAATGCCTCTCTTATCTCCCGGTCATTCCCCTTGACAGCCAGTTGGTCAGATTCTTGTAAAGAGCTTAAACTTGCAATAAATCTTTATACTGATTTGAATTGCCTGGATTTCCTGATTTCTCCAGCACTTGACAGGCAGAGATTGAAGAAAGCCCCAGAGAGCTGATGAATTTATAAAAAGGGAACATTTGAAACCTGTCTTGTGTTTTCTTTGTGTCTTCTCAGAGTTACTCTTGTGGAAAACATTCCTGAAGGCATAAACTATTCAGACAATGCGCCATCCCATTTGTCTCTTTTCCAGGGATGGATGAATTACTTAATATGGCTAAAGCATCTGTTGACATAGTGTCTTCCCAATGGAACCTCAGTCACAGCCATCCAACTTCATGGCAGGTACATTTTTTAAAAACTTTTTCAAGTCTTTTTGTCCTCTTGGTTTACAGTTTTACAGTTCAATCTTGTCTGAGTCTGAATCCTTCAGATTTTATTTAAATAAGAAAATAATTTTCTGTTACTCCCATTGTGAGATTGAAGTAGTTGCCTGTAGAATAGCCTTTCAGAATAAGAATTAATATTTCAGATCATATAAGTTTAATACTGAAAATGGTGATATCAGATTATAAAGAGTTTCCTAACTTGATCATGGACTTTTTCATGTTTTATATAATGATATTTTTCATATGTATTTAGACAAAAAATAAAATTATTTTTAAAGAAACCTATTTCAAAATTACTAAATTAATTTACATACTCTGATAAACTGTCCTGGCACTCTCCTGATTCTCAGATTGCAATGATGCCAGCTGCGATTCTGGGAATTGTTATTTAATGAGGATGGGAAGTTGCAATAAAAGGATAAACAGTGCCCATTTTGTCAGTCAAATTTATTTGGTTTGTTCTTTAGTAATATGTTAGTTTATCACAGCAATTTTAAACAGTCCTTTTTTTTCTATAGTTAGAATAAAAAGTATTCTAATATATGGCAAATGTAATTTTTGTGCTATTTGTGAAGTCTCATAGTAATGAAAAGGAAATTTTATTGTCTACATTATTTTATAAAAACATAGCTGCAACTCATGAAAAATTATATTTTGATGAATTAGTCTCAAGTTAAGGCTATAAGCAATGTAATTAATATTCTTTAAATACAAGATCACAAATTGGTTAAACTAGGGTATTCCTGCTCCATGAGTCAAATTCCTATAAATTACAAATGTCTATCTAATATTGTTCAGCTGTCTATCAGAAATTCAGTAGGATTGTTTGTTTTAAAATACTGTATTTACAACCTACCTCAATCCAAACAGACTCAGGAATTTGGAAGGTTTAGACTCTTCCAAAACAAGTGATTTAGAGGTTTAGGAATTAATTGAATGTTTGTTTATTCCAACTCTGGCATTTAGCATATTTAGCATATCAATACATTTATAAGGAATAATTAAGGTAATCCCAAACATTAATACTACATTTTGCTCTTACACTCTTAAGAAGGATTTACCTGCAATTTTAAAATTGATGTAATTCCAATTTGTCAGTTCTTCATATAAATAGAGACTGAACTATCACAAAATTGGCTAAACAGGCCTTGAAAAAAATCAGTTTTTGCAACCAAGCCCCTGCCGATATATTGGTGAGATCACATTATAGTTGTTCACATAATGGTTTTGAGACAGATCATTTAGATTCCATTTAAAATTATATCCCCATGGTGAAGATGGATATCTAGAAAAATCTTTTTACAGAAACTGCAATTTAAATAGAATATATATATATCAGTATCTGTCCATCCCCATACTAAGGATCTCTCTTTGTATCCATGTAGAAACCTAGAATTATATTAATTTAATAGCAATTATTCTTTCTCATAAATTCATTGAATTTTCAGTCATCTATTTATATCAACAACTCACTTAACAACAGTCCTTGCTTAGCAATGGAAATTTGAGGCTCAATTGTGTTCATAAGTTAAGGAAAAATGTAATTTGGATTGAATCAAAGCTTTTTTTTGTATCAGTAGAGGAACCACCACCAAATTTTCTAAAATGCGATTAGCAACTTAATGTAATCAGAAGCTTGCAATAGTATCCTACCTTGCAATTCTTTTAAAAAGTCAGAATATGTAAGATGGATTTTAGAAGTAATATAGTTTGCAATCTCCATGCCAAAGATGCTGTCAAAATTTAGCATCTAATTGCTTTTCAAATTGCCCACTGATTTTTGTGATCGTGTAAAGGCTTCCAATTATTTTAACTTTTTGGCTTAAAATTAGACATCTTGCATGGTGTTCTTATTTAAGGGGAATGCAAGAGATCATTCTGCTTGATACTATCTACATGATTTTGTAAGCTTCAAGTCCTTTTTTCCAGGCAATAGTTTTAAAGTCTTGTAGAAAAACTATCATATTATATACCTCTGTACATACACACAGACACAATGGTACTGGTTTTTTTTTAAAAAATAATGTTTATCAAAATTGTTTCATAGATCAAAGAGAAACATGAAATAGTATACGGTAAAGAACAGGAAAAATGAGATTAGGTGAAAAATTAAGAAAAGTGTGAAGGAAATATAGATAGAAGAAAAAAAAAAGAATATATATGCTCTTCCTCCATTTCAAATCTCAGCAAAAGTTTGTACATCCCGCATTCATCATTTGTATACAATTCAGTTTCAATTCCCAATTACCTTTTTATCTATATTAAATCTCTTTTTGTGTATATGAAAACCATTCAAAAATAAATTCCTCTGCAGATTCCATAAACACATTGATTTTATATATAATGTAATCCTTGCTCACCCCCTTCCTATAAATGCTGCCATTTTATGGGACTTAGGAAGTGTGCCTTTTCTATGGCAGCCTCTGTCTAGAAGTTCCCCATCTCCTTAGACTCTGAAAAGCACTTAAGACCTAGGTTTTCCACCAACTGCTGAGATTGGCATGGAATGAACTTGTAATGCGATGCATGAGAAAATTTAGTTGTAGCACCCTAGCCTTTTTTGTTTTAATTCCATGTTTATACATTGTTTTTATTTTTGGGTTGTGAACTGCCCAAAGTTTGGTTTAAAATGGTGGACCATAACAATGTTTTACATAAGTAAATAATGAATATTTTCCTTATAGGGGCAGCAAATTTTTGAAAAATTGGAAGAACTGTTGTCTCAAAATATTGAAATCAAATTAGTGAGTGATATTCTTCACAAGAAGTCCAAATTATTAAATGACTTGGAAAAAAAGGGTAAGGGCATGAACTTTGTTTTGTCTTATTATAATGATAAAGCTATATTGCTTACATCATACATATGGGGTGTTGATGTGGTATGCAAAACCATTGCTGGATTATGCCTTGTAAAGTCAAGCATTTTTGATTTTCATTTAGTTCTGTGGAAAAGTTGAACACGATTTAAGTATTTGTATTTGTGTATATGGTTTCACTCCCTGATGGGTTCTGGCAGGAACTACTACCGGTTCATTTGTGGGTGGGCACTTGATGTGCATTGCACGCACATGCGTACTGCAATAAAAATTGCTCTGTGAACCACATAAGCAAAAAACAAGATGGTGGTGCCATAGGCACCATCAGGAAAACGGTTTGGGAGTGTGGCAGGCCTGGGTCACTGCTGGTTCCAGCAGTGACCCAGGCTGCCAAACCATCAGCGGTTTAACCGAACGGTCCAAACTGGTAGGAACCCACACTAGTTTCACTTTGATCAAATTATGGCAATCCATATTAAACAGAAAGCAGTGTTGTTAGATCTATAAATCTTCAAACTGATGCTGATAGTAAACAAATAACAAACTTATGAATGTGCTCAATTTTTTTCTGAAATATCACAAATTCCCTAATTGGGCATCAGCATATATGACAGCTACTGGTATATACTTTCATGGTGGTAGAGTGAAATCTGTCTCTCTGTGTTACTTAATTTTGAATCACCATGATTTTAAACAGAGCACAATGAAGTCAAATGGAAATATACTTTATAAACCATATATTTTAATATGGCACATTCTGAGAGGAGACATTCATAATACAATTTTGTATTAATAAGCTTTTAAACAAATAATTGAAATTTAGCTCTCTGCATATTGGAAAATAAAGTCTATTAGTATGATGAGAGATCCTGAACATTTTTCTGTCCAAGTGATACAGCAATTTAGTAATATGTAAGTGTACAAAATGTATGAATAAAATGTAACTGTTTATTACAAAATCCAAATATAGTTTTTAATCCATTATATAGATTTCAGATTTTTTTGCCAATTTTATACCTAAGCTGATGAAATGTTCAACTTTACTGAAATATTTGTTCTATGGACTATAATATTTATTTGTTTCAGTTCTGTCAAAGAATAAATTTTCATGTTGTAATTGATGTATAATGAAGTAAAATTGGATATTCAACATTTACAATAAAATGTAACTATTTTATTTGTAAAGTGTTTATACAGTACTGAAGACCTAGAAGATTGTAGTGTTTAACAAACCAGTTTTTTCTGAAATAAAAACATTTTGAGCAAACAAATCAAAGCTATACATTTATTTTCTTTAACGAAAAAGTATTTCAATTGCATTATTATTAAATTTAGAAACTACACAAAAATCCTGATAGGTACAATTATCCTGGCACTATGTGCATTTACATTTAAGAGCATTATTTGCATGAATGTGGCATATGACAAGTTAAGAAGTTAGCCAAATGGTGTGGTTTTTTAAGTTAGATCCAAATCTAGTGCTTCTTACATTCTACGGATCAGTCTGCTTGTAGTGGCAATCAATTAAAAATAAATGGTCTTGTATTGCTGGTGTGATAAAGGATACATGTCATATATGATAACTAAATAATATAACTACATTACTAAATAAATAGTTTTAAAAAATCAAAAATTGAAACCCTAACTTTTCTTTGTCCCATGTATTTTATTTTACAATATTTTACCATTACTATTTTACAATGCTATTTGAACAAATATAATTTCTTTAAAATACAAAACTAGCAAAGAGGCCATTGATGGTACGTGCCGAAATTATAATCTGTTTTATGGAAAAGCTTTAAGAATGGTAATGTTTATTAACAGGAAAATAATATGTAAGCAGTTTAAAATTTCCATAATTTTAATCCGGTGCAGATTTCTCCTTCTAATAACCTATCTCTGTACTTCATACTGCATTTACAGAAATGCAGAACTACTGCAGTTATATTTCTATATCCTATCCTTGTTACTATTTTAATAGGGTTTTTATGCTTTTATGTAACTCATAATTTACTCTCATTTACTATGTCTATGTCAGGCACTAAAAGGGTCTACTGTGTTATCTAGTGAAGATAAACATTCATCAACATTCAACTCACCAATACTTTAAACCATTATCGTGTCAACATTCAATTATTCAAGATGCTCTATGGGAAATGTAAACTAATTTTTATACATAGTTTCATTAACCAAATATTACAGGGAGAAAAACAAGTTCATGGCTTTTATTGTTAGCAAATATTCTGAAGCCTAAGGTTAGATGCACTGCATCTATTTGGGAGGTGGGAGGTAAAAGTTTTTTTTTTAAAAAAAACACTCCCATTCTGGAACTTCTTTGAATTCACATCAAAATCAGGCTCATTTTCTCATTCACTTTGCAGGGAGGTGTGAAACCAGATGCTGTGATGAGATGGCCAAACAGAATGGTGGTAAGTTATCCTAGAATGAGAAACTAATGTGGCAATTTAGACATGCATAAATTAAAGAAAAGAAATTGGAAAAAAAAATTGGAAAGTCTCCCTTAAGTTCCCATGGAGCTTCTATATTTGAATGTTGACGCTTGTGGATTCGGGTGTGATCCAGTAAATTGCATTTGTACTTGGATGTAAACTTTGATTTTACTTCCAGGTCTTTCAAAGACTTGTTAGCTGATCTGGTGCCATTAATCTGCCATTCTGCATAAATGGGAAAAAAATTAAGTCCTATTCAAATGAACAGACAACCTGAAATCTATCTGAGTCTGCATTAGAGTAGTGGGCTTTTCACTTTATTTCATGCTGCTACTATACAAACATTTTCTCTATATTTTTACCAAGTGCCAGTAAGAGTATTTTAAAATTGCAGGTCCACATGGTGAGTTCTTAAAAAAAAAAAGTAAGACATACAGAATGTATGCCCCACAGATTCTGTTTCAAGCTTATCTCTATCTTGTTGTTCAATGTATCTGAAATGGGAAGGGTGAAAGAGAAATTCCAAATATAAAGCAAACCTATTCAAATGTATCATAGAATTAACCTAAAATATGTATAGGATATTCTGTTAAATGACTCACAACTTTGGGAAGCTATGACATCTATTGGGCAAGGGATTTGCAGACCAGACTTCCACACTTTAGGAGGTTATTCAGAAACACAGTAATGTGAGTAGGAACATTGTTAGAGAAAACTAATGATAAAAGTGAATAAAAGCAATAAATCATGGAAGTAAACTTGCCCCAGATTAAATGGAACTCTTAGAACAGGAAGTGTGTATGATAATACCTATATAAGATTTAGGCATTTATGGAGAAATGTCATAATGGAATACTTGTGGTGACATTACAGATATGTTAGTTGGGAATGTCAATGTCTGTGTAGAATACTTTTGTATGCAGAAGATGCCCAAACAAATTGCAGCAAATTTAAGATAGATTATATGAGACAATGGAGAGAATGGCCCAGAGGTAATGCTTCAGATAATCAATTGCATCTGACAGGAAAATGGAGTGACTCACTGTATATGTTATGTATAAATGTGAAGAGTTAAAGCAAGTAGATGAATTTATGTACCTTAAGACAGTCTTTATTCAAGATTAGAAGATGAATAGATAAGGTTTTTAAGACATGCAGATGCTGGTAGAAAACAAAGGATAGTTTAAACAGTCTGTTGTAAGGTATCTGTATTAAGGTGTAGTGAATTATAGTATAAACTAGATATTATAATACTTCTTGTACATGTCTTATGTCATGCCCAGTGGTGGGTTTCCAAATTTTTTACTACCAGTTCGCTCGCACGTGACGCTTCTGGGTGGTGCCTCCCGCCGCTGCTACTACCAGTTCAGCCAAAGTGGGAGCGTCCTAGTTCGTGCTCCATTTCTGCAGTGTGAAAATTCTGCTAAAGGGAATAGAATGATGTATATGTGTTTATCAGAGGTGGGAGTCCCATAAAGGATGAAGGGAAAACAAAAAATCTGCCATGCAAATGTTAAGTCTAAACTGGGAAGTATATTATATGTGTGAGAGATAAAATTCTCAATAGGATGTGCCATATTCACCTCTTGAGCATAATACTTGCAAAATGCTTATTGATTATGTGACAGTGTAATGAGGTAGATAAAGAAAAGATATAGAAAACATTAATTTTCTTATGATTATAGAGATATACTGTGGTGCTGGGAAGTAGGTCAATCTTAGAAAATGTTAAGCTGCTAATACTCAAATATATGAACAATGTAAATTGATCTGTATGAATAGTTTAGGAGAGATATAGTATCTACTATATTTAAAAAATGGATTTCGCTATGGAGCTATTAATAAATCCAAACCATTGGAACCACTTTCTTCAACCATGGTACCTGCTAATTTATGGCTTGTTGTATACCAATCACTTTTTTGGTTAATAGCAATTATTACAAAAATATAATTAATTAAGGCAGGAAGTAGTAATTCCCCTTCAAACTGAAGCAGTCTCAGAAAGTGAAGACTATTGGGAAATGAGTCCCCAAAAAAGTATTTCTTTGCTGGGAAAGAGATATAAATATGTTTATACTTCTGAAGCTTTCAGTATGTCTGTCAGTTCTATTTATTTATCAGCACAAATACAACACAAACACACACACGTGTGTGTGTGTGTGTGTGTGTGTGTGTGTGTTTGTGTTGTATTTGTGCTGATAATAAATAAAGGGAGACTAGTATAGATCTATTTCAAGCTATTTAGCTCTCATCAGCTAGCCATACCCTTACTGGGATTCGAATCTGTGCTGTATTGCATCTTAGGCAGATTGTGTTGACCACTAAGCCACAGGTCCTCCTCCTATATCAGCTTGACACTAAATATATATCTATTTGTGTGTGTGTGTGTGTGTGTGTATACACATACACACATACATACATACATACACACATACACACACATACACATACACATAGTGGCTGTTTGCCAATATTTAATGAATGCGATAACCAGTCCTTTGCTGAGGCCCAGGCAATTCACGTTCAAGATAATCGGTTGACAGCAACCCAGAAGCTCCAAGAAAGCACTCAGATAATTCTACAAGACACAACTAGAATACAGATTTCTTCAATAAGAGTTCGAATGGTTGTTTCCTGCAAATGTCCCCTCCCAATGCCCTTCCTTATAAACCCTCTTGGGAGTGGCTCAGGCACAACCACCAGTGCGTAAGTATCGTCTATGAGATTGCCTACGGAGTTGCTGCTTCTGTTTCTCAGCTTGACGCACTTTAGCATCAGGGAAAAAACTGCCTTAGATCCTCTCCACTGCTCCAAGCCTCAGGCGCCTCCTGGTGGCCAACCAGCCTCTCTGGTTCCTGCTCCGAGTCTGAACCCTGCCGAGGGTCTTCTACATCTTCCATGGCAGACTCATATGGTTCCTCGCTATCGGAGTCCATCAGCAGCTCAATCAGATCCTGCTGGGCGTGTGTGCGTGCCGTGCGTGCATGCATGCATGCATGCATGCATGCATGTATGTATGTATGTATGTATGTTGTGGCCCAGCAGGATCTGGTTGAGCTGCTGATGGACTCGGATATATTATTAGAATTTGTCAAATAAAAATGAGAACAAGAATAAAAGAAAAATACAATGACAGGGACGATAAGCATGTTATTGTACTTATGCATGCCCCCTCTACAGTTGATAGAGGAAGTCTCTTAGTTCATTGTGTTTACACAATGAGGTTCTGGTCTGTCACATGAACAGATATAGTGCATGAAATTATTAAATGAGGCCATCCAGGATCTAGAGTGGTGTATTATATAGAAGATCTATATATAATAAAACTTCCTGTGCAGAATTTTACACTGGGAGGGCTTCATGAAAACCGGATTCCTGTGCTAATAAAATCCCAGATATATTGGAGCTTTAGTGTGTTCAATGTATCAGGTGAAGGCCTCTTTCCTATAGGTAACACTACTACTGTATACTGATATTTAGAAGAGGACAAATGGCATGTGTGCAGCTTCCATATTGACTTTATAGAATTATATTTAAAAGGCTTATTTCTCAGCAGTGTTAATTGTTGTTAAATTGGATGAGGACTAGTTATGGTCACTGTTCCCTCTAAGGTGCGCACATGCATGGCCGCGCACATGAAAAGAAATCCCCGCGCAGAGGTTTCTAACTGCCGCGCAGAGATTTCTACCAAAGCAAACGTGGGGAAGTCCTTTGCAGGCGGCTAGAACTGGCCGCCCGCAAAGGACCTCCCCAGACTTGTTTTGATGAGGCCGCCAGTCCTCTTGCTCTTCTCCTTCACCAGCAAAGCTCCCGCTGGCTTCCCCGCCCGTGGCAATGGTGTCTCTCCCTCCACGCGGAGCACCTGAGCTGGCTCCCGCGTTATCCCTCCCCCTTCCTCCTCTGCCGTGCTTTTGAGGCCGTGGGAGCTAGTAGGAAAGCGGCCGAGCCGCCGCCTCCACCTCCGCCGCTTTCCTACTAGCTCCCGCGGCCTCAAAAGCACGGGCAGAGGAGGAAGGGGGAGGGATAACGCGGGGGGCCAGCTCAGGTGCTCCACGTGGAGGGAGAGGCGCTGCTGCCATGGGCGGGGAAGCCAGCGGGAGCTTTGCTGGTGAAGGAGAAGAAGCAAGAGGACTGGCGCTTTGAAATGCACCCCCTGGTCCCACCGGCCGCGGATTTGATTCGGCGTAAGTGGGGGCCGAACACATGCTGAGCCGACTTTGCGCAGTGAGGCCGAGTAATTCAACCCCCCCCAAGAATGTGTGTGTGTGTGTGTGTGTGAGAGAGAGAGAGAGAGAGAGAGAATTGGATCAAAATGGTGGCCAAAGGAGTGGAGGGAGGGAGGGAAGGAAGGAAGGAAGGAGGGAGGAAGGAAGCCCTGCCCCCTGTGAAAAAAACTGAAGAGGGAGCAGTGAATGAATAAACCATAAAAGCAACAAACAGTTAATGCGTAAGTAAGCTGAGGAGGAGTTCTCAACTAAGGAAGCATATTAGAAAGAAATATAAAAAGCTCAATATGCCAAAACACTTATTTTCGTCTTCATTTAATTACTTGTATTGTAGTCTGATGTAAATCTTTTAAAAGTTAACGTTAGAAAAGATAGGGTACAAAACTTAAATAATATTAAAAATGTACATTCATTTTGAAAAATAAATGCAATACTTGATTAATTTCATATCTTTATTTAAAATAGTTTTGGCATGGCATATTATTTTATTGACTCAGTTGGAAATGATGTGGATGTTGTATCTGATTCTGAGGTATATATATTCTTAAGTAACATAACATATAGCTATTGTCCAAACTTGCTAGACTATTTAATTGATCTTACTACTTTAAAGGGGGAGAGTTTCATGATAAATTATTTTATTACATTTATGTTGCATTTATATATTATATTATTAGCTTATATTTCACATTATATATTTGTATTGTTATTTTAGTGTTTATTGTCAATTTTGATAGATATTATATTGATATATCAATACTGATTTTACTCATACTAAATAACAATTACTGCTATTATTTATCAGCAATCAAATATTTACAGTTTTTAATATTGAGTTAGTCGTATTTTAGAATAATAGGATTATCTTTTAATAGGATATTGGCAAAATCTAATTCACAGTGATGGGTTGCATTCCAAAGAATGTGAGAGGACAGGTTGCCTGCAAAATGCCAGGACCCAGGACCCTGTTGGTGCCATGTCTCTCTCTAGCCAGTCTAACAATGTAAAAGCTGAGCAGAGAGCCTTTTTTTTTTTCAGGGTGAGCGGAAAAGTATAGTGTTTGAGTGGCACTTTTCATGCCTGGCATTCATTGGGTTGAAACCTCGCTCGCAATTGGCGCTTGACGCTTGGAATGTTGCGCAAATGTCCAGCAGACGCGACAGCAGTTCAAACTGTGGCTTCTCTTAGGTGCTCAGGCATGAAACTGTGCCGCTCACACACTGTACTTTCCGCTCACACTGAAAAAAAATTAGAGGGAACATTGGTTATGGTGAGTGCAATGCAAAACAGTAGACTTTGCAACTAAGTGATATAAATACTCAGAAAACAGCAACAATCTATGTCTACACACACACACACACACACACACACACACACACACACACACGTCATACACATATAAGAATTTATGAAATACCTGTAGTGCAAAAGAGAAAATTCTAGAGTTAATTTGTGTGTTGGGTTAAGTAATTACACCTTTTTGACTTGACCATTAGACTACAACAATGGTTCCCAAACTTGGCAACTTTAAGACTTGTGGACTTCAACTCCCAGAGTTCTCCAGCCAGAAGAGCTAGCTGGAGAATTCTGGGAGTTGAAGTCCACAAGTCTTAAAGTTGCCAAGTTTGGGAACCACTGGACTACAGAAGAATTAACAAGGAAAAAGAAAAAATACTGAATATGTACTTCATAATAATATATATGTTATTATAAGCGGTGATTATATGCATTTATATGTCAATAGAAATATAATGAAAAAAAACAGTGATTATGTGAAACAGTAAAAAATACTGAAACCAAATATGAAATGGTATAGAATTTCCTGCCTGAGCAGGGGGTTAGACTAGAAAATCTCCAAGGCTTGGTTCTGTTTTGAAATGTAGTGTTTGTATTTGTTGTGTATAGAAAAGGGGGAAAAGAGTTAGAGGGGGAAAGAATTATTCCAAGCTATTACTAAATGAGAAAGCAGTGAGGAGGGACAGAGCGGTGGGTTTTTCTTTAAATAGAAGGTATTACTAGAAATTAAACTATTTTAAATATCATAGTCTTGGATAACATAAAAATACTTTTCAGTTTAAAAATTGGATGAGTAATAAAATAGCTTTATGTTGTTAATAAGAGTATTCTATTTTTATGCTTAACCTATTGAGTGCAAAGATTTTGCATTAATGGAATTTCTGGAACATCTCCAGGCCTTTGACAAAAATGCTAAAAGGGAAGCTTAAAATGTCTGGAGATATGATCTTGAGCCATTGGAACACATCCAAATAAAAAGGTTCTTCTTATTGTGGTTAATCTCTTTTTGAAATAATTTGTCTCCTAAAAAACAATGAATTCCTTTTCTCTGAGAACTAATTAAAATATATCACTTTCTTTCTTCAGAAAGTTCCTTTGAATTGGTGATACACAACTAACAATTAAATATAATTTGGGATCAAATTATACTAAGTATACAAACTTACTGTATTGAATTATTTGTTTCTTGTGGGATAAATAATACATAAAAGAAAGTAATACTTTTATGCCTCACAATTCTGATTTAATTTTCTTTTTATTGCAACTAAGGGCAGGTATGGGCTGTCTATGATCCCCAGGCCACATTTTATTTTGGCCCCCAGTGAGGCCAAAATAGGAAATAATTCACTAAACCTTTATAAATCTTAATCCTCTTTAATATTTCAAATGAGCACCAGAAGCTCTATCAGCGTATCAAAAGTTACAATTATCAATTAGTTGCACACACAAAGCAGTTTCATTATCATACTTTGAGTCAGTTTTCTAGAAACCACATTTACAACATACTATACCTCAACAGCATCAATGTGTATTCTTAAAACAATCCCAAGTAGGTGTTGGTATCTTGTATGCAGGAGTGGAATTGAAAAATGTTAGCAACCGGTTCTCTGCCTGGTTGCTGGGCATGGCCTCGGTCGATGGACGTGGGCCTCAGTGGGAGGGAAGTTTTCAACCTCCCCAAGCTCTGGAGGCTTTCCTCAAGTCTCCAGCAGGGTGAAAACGGCCTCCCCTGGCCTCCGGAGGCTCTCTGGAGGCCAGAAACAGGCCTGTTTCCGGACTTCTGGAACTTCCCAGAGGCCCGTTTTTTCACCATCCCATAGCCTCCTTGCAGGGTACTTACCTGGCATGATGAATGGGCTGCATAGAGGACTCCTGCGAGCAAAGGGGCAGGGTGGGCGGGCCAGCCAGTCCTTGCAACTACTGGTTCAGTGAACCAGATGTAAAATTAACATCCAGGTTGCCCGAACTGGTCCAAACCGGCTGAATCCAACCCTGCTTGTATGTAGATTGTGGTTGGCAAGAAATAGGCAATTATTTTTGGCTTGCCTTGTTGATTGTCTTTAGAGATCCTAGCTAGCACAGATGGGCATACACACAGATGAGATAAACCTATCTTTACTTTGAACAAGAAATGCTGCAGGTGGCATGGATAGTAACCAGTATATGAATTGTTTATCTTACTAAGAAAGGTTATTATTGGCTGGTCACTATTTGGGTGTCTGTTTGGGGACAATCCTGGTGCAGAAGATTCCAACATGGAATGCAGAATCATGATCAACAAAGAATGAAAAAGAAAGATACTTTGGATGTCTGAAGGGGAAATCATTGTCGGGCTGTTTTGTAAATAATTATTTGGATGATGCAAGCCTGAAGTAACATACAGAATTATTTCTGTTACATGTGCTTTATTAGAATCACTGCTATGAGATGGTATGCTGTATAAATTGTTTAAATAAATAAATACATAGACAAATGTATTTCAGTACTGTACCCAAGGTGATTTTTCAAGAAGTAACAGCACTTTCTGGTTTTTCTTTGAAGACATTTCACTTCTCATCCAAGTAGCTTTTTCAGCTCCATAGACATTTCGGCACCATGTTGAAACTCTGACCCTCAGCTGCATCTTTCTAGTCTTCTCCTGTACTTCTGGTATGGCTAGCTGTTGAGAGCTAAATAGCTTGAAATAGATCTATACCAGTCTCCCTTTATTTGTTAGTAAAATATAAATTCAACACAAAAAAATTGTTTGTCATGAAAGTGACTACCTGTGAAGGCTTCTGGACTGGGCCTGAAAGGCGAAAATGGAAGCAGTATGCTCCATCCCATATTGGGTAGAACAGGTTGACCGGATAGACCGGTTTCACCAGAAAACACTTAATCTCCCCTCTGGTATAGCTGACAAAGTGAGGAAAGCCCATGGCTTAGAGGTTAATACATCTATCTAATATGCAAGTAGCCTGGGTTCGAAACCCCAGAAAGGGGTGTGGCTAGCTGATGAGAGCTAAATAGATTTAAATAGATCTATACTAGTCTCTCTTTATTTCTTTGTGCGTAAATAATAAATCCAACATCCTGGCAGTTTTACTAAAGTAGTATCTTGTTAACTCTTCAGCCAGTTGCTTACTCTTGAATACTTTCACAAGAAATAAACAGCTATTCTTTAGCAAAGAAAGGTGACAGGATGTGATTTTCTGATTCCCCTTCCCCTTTTTTTTCTGGCCTCCATTTAAGCTTTTTCTATCCCAAGTTCTAAGATCAATTATACAGGAGTGTTTGCCATTGCCAGTGCAATCACTAGTGTTTTTTCTCTAGTTTTCCACCTCTCCCAATCCCATCCCTTCTAGATGACCTTGTTTCTCATCACTAAGTTGAACAAGGAGGACAGGATGGTGTGGGAATTTAGGTTCCTCCCTCCACTTGCACACAAACCTTTTTAGATTAATGTCACCATTGTGTCACAGGTATCTTCTCCTCCTTGCCACACGAATCATCAGGTTGCTGGGCTGCTACAGCTTCTTTACAACTGAGCTTCTAGCATTTTCTTTGGAAGCTATATATCTGCAAGCCGGAATAATAGACACAGTTCCGATTCTCTGTCAACTCCACTCGCTGCTGGCCAAAATAACCAGCAGTTTCCTTTAACATCTTTTAAGCTGCTTCTGCTGGCTTCCTTCATGTGGAACGATCTCTCTGAATCAGCTACAGCCTCAGTGCTCAGCCCAGTTCATCTCTCTGGCGCTTTTAATTCTTTCTCTCTCTGGGACTGGGTATCCTTAAATGAAGCCACAGACAGCAATCCATGGATACAATAAAAGCAGAAAAATAACTACATTTTGCTGCTCTAATGTAATACAATCACTGTTAATAAAGGCTGTTAGCAGTGTTTCACAGGTTCATTTCTCATTATCTAGTAGCACTCTTCAGTGTCTCAGCCTAGAGAAAGCAATTGATTAAGGGACAAAAGAGGTGACAACCGGAACATTCGTTAGGCTGCATGACAAAAATGGGAGGAGTGACATAAAATGCTGCATTTGATTCCAGCTGGGTTGATTATGGCCAATCAAGCCACAATTGCTCCATTTGATTTGGTAGACATCCTTCCCTCCTTTAGAGGGATTCAGGAACAATTGTGTTCCTCTAGTAGATAACATTCCATTATTCCATATTTTAAATAATGTTTTCTTCTATTAGTATATATTAAAAGTTCCAATCAAGTTGGCATTGACAATGCTTTGTGCAGTTGCTTATTTTTTTATTTGCATTGTGGCATTTTAAAAATATTTGAATATTAGGAATACTTTTTTTAGTTAAAATTTTCATTGAAAAGCTAGAAAGTTTTCCTTTTAATGAATGACCAAAACAAAACAAAAACTATGGGTTTATATTTCATTTAGAGAGAACATACATCATTTGCACTATGTCAGGCTTCTAAAAAAACCTATCTTGTGCTACATCCTAAAACCTTTGATATAGCTATTTTTTTTCATTCTTTCTGTGTTCGAATGTATATAACTTTTTCCATTTAGCCACTTTTTGTCAGGGTCTTCCAGACCGTGCTTAGTGTGCAGTAGTATATTGTAGTATAGTAATGATATGATAAAGTATACTTTTGGATCAGTGGGGTCCTAGCTTTGTAAATAAGATATTGAACAGTTATTCCATCTTTTCTTCCTGGACAGCTTTTTTGTTGGTAAGAGAAAACAGAGGGAAAAGAGGTTAGAAGTTGAAGGATGCTATCTTTTGTAAAATTCAAAAATGTGGCATTATTTTATGAGAAAGCTTCATTTACAAGAATTCAAGTGCTCTGTTTACCCTAGCATACTTTTCTTCCACCTGTCAGTCAATACATAATTACTAACTCAAGGCCATCGTCATAATCAAAATGAATACAATGAATTGAGAAACATTTTCTAGACACATTTTAATCTGTGAATGTCTGCAGATGGGTAATTACAATTCTATAACTTCTGCCAGTCTATTTTTAAAACAACTTCAGCCTCAGATATTTTGAACTATGTCTCACTGAGCTCTATGTGACTTTATGTGATCATTATCTTTAAGACAAGATGATTTAATTATATGCTCTAATTGTTATATTTTTTATTTTGTTTAGGTGCCGAAGTGATATATGTAAACTTAATTGCTTATACTGGTGGTCACTTGCAGTCATCATTCTGGATTGTGGATAAGCAACATGTGTACATTGGAAGTGCCAGTTTAGATTGGAGTTCACTGGGGCAGGTATTAGTTCTTTAAACTGCAAAATAATTCTTTAAAAATTATAATTAACTTTGTTATGGCAGATACAGCCATTGGCTTTTGTATATGTGGATCATTTATATTATAATTATGTATTTATTATTTATTATTCATTTATGGTGATGTGTGTCTCTGGGTGTTATGTGAATTTCGTTGTGTGGGTATACAGTGATACATACACGACAATAATCTAAAAAAGTAAATCTAAATCTAAATTATTTCATTTCATGACATAACTCTGGAAATTGTACTGTTCTTAACTGAATCTTCTAAAATTAGATAAAGTAATATGATACAATAGGTTGTATGGCAACCTCTACTACTATTATTAGTATTATTAATTTTAGTAGGCTCAGTTCAATTGCCCATGTACCAGTGTGTACATTATTCTCCCATGTATAACACCTCAGCACAGGTGGGAGTCACTTACCTCCCTACCAGTTCACAAATGTGAGCACACATGCCTCGTGTGCACATGCGCACTGACTTCTGCACATGCACGTTGCTTGTGCGTTATGTCGGGGGAAGGTAGGTGGAGCCTCCTGCAGCCACTGCTACCGGTTCGTCCGAACCAGAGAGAACTGGCTTGAATACCACCTCTGCTTCAGCAATTAGATCCTCAAGTGGCATATAACTTGGATACAAGTGTTTCTCCTCCAATAGTTCTTCTATTTCTTTTTCATACTGCTGGTAGGAAATTCATTTAAAAAACCCCTCTGCAA
The DNA here is from genome assembly GCF_009769535.1 of Thamnophis elegans. NCBI lineage: Eukaryota > Metazoa > Chordata > Lepidosauria > Squamata > Natricidae > Thamnophis > Thamnophis elegans. The sequence continues at coordinate 70,673,681 of NC_045544.1, read as the reverse complement.
TTAATAGTCTGTATGCAGAATAATTATTTCTGAGGGCAATGCAGCAGGTTTATAGGTTTATGGTCAACAATCAATGATGTTGTTTTCTAGAGCTAATGCTTTTGTCACTGTGGGTCTACATGACATTTGGTAGATACTAGCTTTTTCACGACTATAAAATGCAACAGATTGGATGATGTTTTCCCCCAACAACCCATTACCTAATAATGTTTGAAGCAACTCAGTTGCAGACCCACATGACCTGTAGATAAAGGGAGACAGAAACTGAGTGCAATGGAATCCTGATCCTATTCCACTACTACTTTTCTTTTTGCACCACAATTCGTCAGGCAAAAGTATCATGTTTTTTCCACAACTTCTAGATGACATAGGGAATGTATTAGGCTTGTGCAAGTTTCTCTTCAGCACATATCTCTGAAAGCAAGATGATCTATTCCTTGCCTGCAGTAAAGAATAGAATAGAATAACATAGTTGTAAGGGACCTTGGAGGTCTTCTAGTCCAACCACTGCCTAGACAGGAAACCCTATACCATTTCAAACAAATGGTATCCAACCATCAACTTAAAAACTTCAGTGTTGGAGCATTTCACACCTCTGGAGGCAAGTGTTCCAACTGGCAGGAATTTCTCCTCGGTTCTAAGTTGCTTCTCTTCTTCAGACGCAACAAGTTCTAACTATTAAAGTGATGGTAATCCAAATGGCTGCAATGCAGAAGATTACTGCACTGAAGGGCCAGACATGTGAGCAAAATGTATGGCCATTCTAGATGGATATATAAATATGTCTCATCATGCTGTGCAGTTTCTATACGTATCTGCTTTGATGGAATATTGATCAAATGACTTCAGATGAAATCACTACATCTGCCAGCCTGCACCAGAGACAAAGACAAACTTGGTTAGCGATTATATCTCAACGTATCTCAGGGTATGAGGCTATAACAGATGGTTTCCAGACATTGAACAAATTGTAAATTTAGTTTACAAATAGATCAAATTAGATCAGATTTTGAGCTTTCAGAAAAGGAGACTTGAATTTGATCTTGTCTTCAAACTCTCCACTTTACTAATAACAGATGCCTGTTTATATTCTCTGCAATCTTGATCTGCCATTCATATTAAATTCTAAACTAGTAGGAAATCACTAATTAAACACTGATACCCTAATAGCTACTTTACATGTGTTTAGCCATGGTTTTGTTTCTGTGTGTACGTTGTGTGTTGTGTTTTATTTATCAGAGAAATTGTTAAATGCAAAGTGAATTTGGGCTTTTAAAAATGTCAGAAGTGAGCCCTATGCACGTTTAATCCAATATATTTTTAAGGGCGTTGTTTAGTCTTGATTTTGTTGCTGGCTTCTATTCTTAGCAAGACTGGAAAAAATATTTTTGCAGTGTTTGCTATCCATTTATTTTTGTAGCCCTATTATCAAAGAAACAAGAGGCAATTCTCATTGTTTCCTATAAATCAGACATTTTATGGCCTGCAGACCACATCTGCCTGCTGGCTGTCCAGTCCAGCCTGCAGTGGCAGACATGGTGGTGGAGGGCAAGGCATTATCAGCATTGGGTGGATGGGCAACATTGGCAGGATCTTGGCAGCAGGGGTGGTATCAGCATTGGCCAGCCCTCCCACAATAGTTTCCAGTTTCTCATGTGCTGTCTTGGGACACAGGTGATCAGTGAAATACATTTGATTCTAAAAGAACAGATTAGTGCTGTTGTTTCAAAAAAGGGATAACCTCGTGTATATAAAAGCCTGCATAAGATGTGACAAGTGCTTTCATATTTTGGGTCTTCATTTTATCCACCTTGGAAGGCTGAGTCAACCATGACCCTGGTGAGATTTGAACTGCCAAATTGCAGTCAGCCGGTAGTCAGCAAAAGTAGCCTGCAGTACTGCACTCTAACCACTGCCTCACTCTAGCTCATATGATTCCATATGAATGATTCCATATGTGAATTAAAATTAGCCTAAGAATATATTCAGCTTCTGAAGGGATAAGATTTCAAAGTAGAAGAATGGGTCATTTTTGCACATACGTTTAATATGAAAGCAAATATTTCTGCAGGAGTGGCATAATATCAACTTACAGCCTCAAAGCACCTTTGAGATGATGCACTGTACTCATATTTTGCTCAGCTCTTTCTCCAATCATCTTGTCCCTCCTAGAGGGATAGAATCTAAGTTTTAGGTCTGTCTGTTCCTTATCATGCATTGCTCTTTCTTTGGCACTACAGCAGCCTTCCTTGTAGGTTGACATGCTAGTTGAGATTTATAAGAATTAGTGGAACCTACAGGATGTGCAGAGCATCATGTTTGAGTACAGAATGAATGAAGTTGATGCTAGAAACGTAGTGTACTATGTTCACCTGCAAATGTGAATCAAGACGATTTTATAAATGAATAGTTTTTCCAGGAATTGGAATGTTGTGCAATCATTTAAAACTTACGTTGTATAATCACTGTGTCCATTTTTATTTTAAAATAATTTAAAATAAAATAGGCATGTGCTGAATCTCTGTCCTTCTCAGGACAGGAATTTACTATCTGCTTACAAGCTATTTGGTTATAATATGAAAAACTGTCCTATTATTTTTGCTATTATTGTTGATTATTTCCAGCACCAACAATAATGCAAAGGAAGACAAAACGACAGGATTCTAGTTTAGACTGAGATGCTCCAACATATGTATATATATTTCAACATAAGTAATAGACTTTGCAGCAAAAGAACATCTAATAATCACACCAACCTGTCATTTGAAGCTCTTTTAATAGACAATGTGCCTAGTAATACATACTTTCATTTCACAGATGAAGGAGCTTGGCCATCACGTATACAACTGCAGTTGCCTGGTTTTAGATTTACACAGAATATTTGCCTTGTACAGTTCCTTGAAATCCAAGAGCAAAGTTCCACCCACTTGGTCTAAAAGACTGTATGCAGTGTATAGCACTAAAAATAAACTGCATCTTAAGTTGAATGAAACCAAGTCAGAAATCTTTGTCTCAGTGAGTATTTTTGTTCTTGTTTTTAGATAATTTTTAGCTGCTCCCTGAGTTACTTTCCCCTAAAATTATATCCCTAACATACACAATATTTGCAAATCCAATAGTGCCATGCATTTATTTATATACCAAACTTCTTAACCACACATCTCCCTCAGAGATGCCACTAGCGTGAAAAAATACAAGCAGGAAGCAACACCTTGCATCTTTATGTGTAAGAAGGAAGTTTATTGGTACATGATATGGATGTCCTCAGAGTCTACTTTTCAATGATTTCCTTTTACCCAGAAAAATTCTGGCAGCAATAAGGAATAAAAATGAACTTAAAGGAGAAGATGTGATTCTAAGGAGGTGCAGATATATTTAATATATGCCTTATTAGTAAAGCAATGTTAGAAACTGTCTTGGTGGTAATACAGTGGCCCTCCTATGAAATCTTTTGGGCCTATGAAAGGAGGCAGAAAATAGTATCTTTGTTCTAGAAGAAAATACATTAACCAAACCAAACTCAGCTCTGTTACTGATCATTTTATTTGTAATTATAAGTGAATATTACATCTTTCCCATTCTATTTCCTCTTTCCTTGCCTTTAAAATATTTCTTACCTTAGTTACAGCCTTAAAATATTTCTTTCCTTAATAGATACTTAAATTATAAGATTTAGAAGCCAAGGTATTATTATATTGATCGGGCTACTCGCGTCACTAATCAGTTGTATTTTAGCCAAAATAGAAATAACTGCTAAATCCCTTTTTTAGCAAAACAGTCTTTCTTGCCTGCAGTCTAAAGTGTAATTTTCTCTATAGTATTTTATCTTGTAATCCTAAAATTGGCCCTGCTGGTGATCATAAGGGAAAATTCTGGATATTATTATGTGATACCATTATCGCAATAATGAAGGAAATTATTAGAAATTTCCCATACATCTGTTGAAGACAGCCTGCAGTTGAAAGGAAAGATTCTATTTCAGCTTGACCAAGGCACAGGTGAATCCCTCCAAATTTGAAACTCAGGTCAGACACCAATCAGAGAATATATTGAGCATCTGAAAGCTGCTCTGATGAACATTGATATGTTCAGTTACAGACATTGCTTAAGGACAAAAGTCATAGAAGTATTTGACACCTGATTTGACAATCAGGTCATTGCTGATTTGAAACTTCTTCCCTTCTTTAAAAGCGAAAAGATAAGATTTTAAAGTATTTCTCGTGTGCAAACTAATGTGTATAATTATGGTGCTCCCTATTGCCCTACCCCAAGACCTGGAAGAACAACTAATTTTTAGTAATTTCCTAAATGTCATACAGGTGGGAGTCGGCTGAATCTCTGAGGAGAATGTTCCAGAAGATAGGAGCTGCAGCATAATAAATCTTGCACCACAACTAAAGCTTAATTAATAGAAAATTATATATATTTGCCTTATACCATACCATTAAATATTTTTGGCTAATGATATTGCTGAAGGTTTTTTAATTTTTTATTCCTGCCCCTCCAGCATTTACTCTGGAGCAGTGACATGCGATGAGGTTTATGGCTGGTGAGGCACTGACACAAATTTTTTTAGACTTGTGGACTCAACTCCCAGAATTCCACAGCCAGGCATGCTCAATTCCGATTTAAAGTGACAGCATTTGTTTTTCTCCTTTGCAAAATAAGTTCCCTCTTTCTTTTTCTTCTCCCTTCCCCTCCTTCCTCCCTCTCTCCCTCCCTTCCCCATCTCAAACACACACACACACACACACACACACAAAGTTGGATTGGAGGGAGTCAGGGAGGCAACAGGAGGAAGCAGGAAGCCAGTAAAAGCCATTCTGGAGCACACACACTTTTCCCCAGCCCCGGAAGGATCCAGCCCAGCTTCACTGATTACAGGTTTGAAAAGACAACGTGGCTCTGCCTGCAATCAAACTACACTTGGGGAGAGAGCACTTCCCTGCAAACTGACCTCAGCTCTTGCCTTTTTCCTTTTACATTTTTTTTTCTTTTCATGATGACAATGGTGAGGCTCTGCCTCCCCTGCCTCCCCTGACTGCACGTCACTGCTCTGGAGTATCCCCAATTTATCCAGAGAAATTATGAATAATGTTGCAAACATACATTTTTAATTATAGTCAAGACTCCATTACAGCTAATGGTGGATTTTGCAACTACTGTACATGATTTAAATAACTTCTGCATTATTTATTTAATGCAGAATAATTATGAATTCAACCAACACCCTTTTAGAGAAATCAGAGATAACAATTATATCCTGCTTTTAAGAACAGAAATACTTTCACGGTAGCATATAAGTAACATAAATATATTGATATGATGTCATGATAAACTATTAAAATATTAAAAGTTATACAGGCCATCTTGTTACAAGTGTGAGTACAATGATTTTATAATTCTACATAAAAAACCTGAAATGAGATCTTCTATATTTCTGTTAATATATTTTAACCTTCTCTCCACAGAATTCTCCAAAGCTCTTATGCCCTAAAGACAGGACTTTGGATACTGATGCAATCTATAGTGTGGTAGATAATGCTGAACAGTTTATATATAGCTGTTATGGACTATTTGCCTATTGTTAATATAATAAATGAGACAAGGTGAGTAGAAACCAGAAATTTTAATTATGTATTGTTATATTAACATAAATACATTATATTTTCTGAGAAAAACATTGGTAAGAACTCTCTTTCCCAGTTTAGCAAATTCAGGAACTTGTAGAAGGATTAAAATGTTAGGACTATGATCGAGGAAAACCAAACCTACCCTCAAGCATTCAAATTCACTGGATAACTTTAAGCCAACTATCTACTTCATAGGTTTGTTGTAAGAATGGAATGAAAGAACCCTTATGTATTACTTGGAATTTCTGGGAGAAATACAAGATATAAATCTAACAAATAAATAATTTATTCTAGTAGTAATTGGACTTCTGTTTCCAGAATTCTTATGATACGTTGGCTGGAAACTGTAGAAAATGTCAGACCCAACTAAATTGAAAAGTAGCAAGCCTGAAAAGGTTTTGTAGATTTTGCTGAGCTTCAGTCACAAATCCTGCAAAAAAATTTTTCTTCCTTTGCAGTTCTATAGCTAGCATATTTCATTATGTTGATAAGCAATTGGTCATGTACTATCAAAAATGTAATTTATTTCCTAATTTTCCAACTTAATGTTTATTTTTAATACATCATTTATTCAGACTTGTTACCATGCATTATGTTTTCAATGGGAAAATATATAATTTGATTTAATAATGTGACCTGTCAACTTCATGTGATTCACTGTTTTCTTATGTGCACGTGAAGTCCTAAGGAAAAAGCGATCTAACCAGCCCTTGTATCCTTGAGTCAGTATAACCACAAGATATTCTATTTTTTTTCTATGGAAGAAAAGAAAAGAAACTTACACCACTACTCACAATTCTAAAATTTCTAATAAATTTGATAAAATGCTATTGGGCTTCACCCCTTGATTAATACTATTCTAAATTTTGACTGAAAAAAAAAGATAAAATATAATATCGTATTACCAGGCTGATTACAGATCAGTCTATAACACTTCTATTTAAAATAACACATTTAGGATCATTATCACATTTCTAGCTCTACTTTTGTCCATTCTTGGACTTCTACTTCATTGTCTAGTTGTACAGTTTGACCTTGACAGTGCTATTAAACTTTTTTTTTCTCAACAAGTTGATAAGATCTACCTGTTTCTTGCTTTTCAGGAGTTTCAGTGTGAGATATTGTATGAGAGTCATGGTACTTCAGAATTGCTTGGTTGCGGTCTTGTTTTTACATCAAAATTCTGACTTTTCATTTTAAAAAATGAATAACATGTGCTGCTTTTTTATAGGTATTGGCCTTTTTTGGATGGAAAGATTAGAGAAGCACTGATTCTACGCAATATTAAAGTGCGACTCCTTATAAGTTTCTCCAAAGAAACAAATCCCCCACTTTTAACTTTATTTCATCTCTTAAAGCAATTTGCACTGATGTTTCTGACTGTAGTTTAAAAGTTGTAAGTATTCCTTGTGTTGTTTGTTTACATAGCTAAAACAATATTCTAGTACATTTCTTTAGCAATTGTGTTGTATCTCAATCATATGAATTCCAATGTAAATCCACAGCAAAATAAAACAGGGTCTTCTTTCCTCTTAATATAATAATGGAAACCGAGAGTCATTATTTCAAGTTTCCATATTAATCTCACTGCACATTTTCTGCTCAGATTGTGTTTGGTTCCCCTCTTGCCAGTTAAGCATGGTTGCTGTTGTGGTATACTGTTATGTTGATTCTTTGATTCTATGAAACTTTCAAAATTTTCTTCATAATATGAATGGAGAATATTGTTTAATATCTTGGAATATTAGAGTATTGTATAATATCTCAGAAGTATTGTATAAGAATATTGTTGCCTCTTTACCTAAAATCTAAAGAGTTGTTCAGATGTATTGTTCAATAATATGATTATTCTTCTCCTATAGCAAAGTTCTAAAAAGAACTATTGTAACTCCCTCCCTCCCATGAGTGGAGCACAGCTTTCTCTTTATTTTAAAGAGGAAGGTTTTGATTCTTTTAAAACTAATTTAAACTATAGCTATGTCCAATCTCAGAAAAACTGGATTAGGTTTCAATGTGATTTAGGAAAACTATTTGTGTTTGGGGAATTGCTTACTTCTCTAATCCAGAAAATAAAATAAAGCTAATAGCAACAATGAATTGTAACTGAAACTTTTCGGTCTCTTATTTTAGGCTGTATCAAAGTAATAGTAGTGAATTAGGGTATCAGTTTGAGGACATGCTACTTACTGTCTTTATGGTAGTCTTCAACTTACAACAGTCCATTTAGTGACCGTTCAAAGTTACAACAGCACTGAAAAAAGTAACATGGCTTTTTTTCACACTTACCACCATTGCAGCATCCCAGTGGTCCTGTGTTCAAAATTCAGACACTTGGCAACTTACTTATATTTATGATGGTTGCAGTGTTCCGGGGTCATGTGATCCCCTTTTGCGACCTTCTGACAAGGAAAGTCAATGGGGAAGTCAGATTCACTTAACAACCATGTAACTAACTAAACAACTTGAATGATTCACTTAACAAAAAGGTGTCAAAAAGGTGGTAACGGGGAAACTCACTAAACCAATGTTTGACTTAGCAACAGAACTTTTGGGCTCAATTGTTGTCATAACTCGAGGACTACCTGTACTTACTGTTTACATAATCACAACTAGCAATAATGTATCAAGCTTTTGAAAATCAACTTGTCTATTAATGTGGAAATTTTGCAAAAGGCAATCAAAACTTAGGTTATTTCATAATGTTTTTATAGATTTTATTTTCCCTTTTCCAAATCTGATAGGTCAGCATGTTTAAATTTAAAGTTCCTTCAGCAATGTGGAGATTAGCTATCTCTAAGTGAAGTTTTTTTTCATTCAATACAGAAATTCTTTGATCTTGAATCAGAAAGTGCATGTTTTATTAAGGAGCCAAAAAACTCTTCTCTTCTCAAGCTAAATCGCAATAAATATGTGGTAACTGAAAGAGCTGCTTATATTGGTAAGTAAATAATTGAATGAGCCAGTTCCAATTATTTGTATACTGTTTGTAGCTTTGAATCTAGAATAATTGATTAAGTATAAAGCATTTGAAGAATAAAACCTAATTGATATAATAATTTATATAAAATATTGTTTTATTAGTAAACATTAGATTTGAAAAAATTAGCATGTGACACAATCTGCTTATGTATGAAGCTGAGATTCTCAGGGAGAGCATATAAATTCAATCTGCCTCTATATTTGATATAAAATGTCAAAAGTGTTCAGCCTGAAGTTTAATTAAGAAAATGAGTTGTTCTCGGGGAATGTTTTCCAATTGTTACATAACTTTGTCCTTTCATTTACCTTATAGGTAATTTTGACTGGGTTGGGACCTATTTTAATCAGAATGCTGGAGCTGGTCTTGTTATCAACCATGCAGACACTGGGAACAAAACCAGCATCATTAAGCAACTTAAAGCTGTGTTTGAAAGGGACTGGTACTCACATTATGCTAAAAGTTCAACAGCAAAGATCTCAAACTGTCTAATCTACAAACACAGCAAAGCTGCAGCCAATAAGTCTGCCATAAGCAATATGAACTGACGCCCCTTGTACTGTTCAGTATCACAGCCAAGGGAGAAGTAGAGTAGGACTGACGCTGACTCCCACGTTCTTATTTATGGACAATAGACTTTTTTAAAAATTAAAAAATAATAATTTATAGTAAAAAAGCACACTTACATAAAATGTTCTTTAAACTATATTCTGTATACTGTATTATTTACAAATGTTAGATTTGTTACTGCTGACAATGAATGTCTTTTGGCTTTGCTGTTGGGTTGGACATATGTCATTCACATTTAAAAGCATGCTGGATTCTTTAGTTTAAAGGTTATTTCTACCTCTCTCTGCTATATAGTAAAATGTATATAGAAAGCAAGTTTGATTATGGAAAAAAAATTCTTAGAACAGTTTATAATAAATTCGCTCAATCCCACAATTTAAGTACACACAAAGCCTGTATTGTATAAATAGTATATTCCCAGTTTAAGATACTAATTGTCTACCTGAATTTATAATACTAAGTCCAATCCATTTATATTTAAAGGACCTAGTATTACTTGAACCTCCAAAACAAAATTGTAAAGGGAATAGTTCTAATCAACCATAACCATTATCTTCTGCCAGTCATGTGCTAATCAACTTCGATTTTCTGATTTTTTTTAAAAAAATATGCTTTACAGTTTTATTTTTTTAAATATGATACAACAGTAGGTTGCATGCCATACTGAAGAAAAATACTTGTCTCTGCGTAAAATCATTTCTGCAGGGCTAAAGCTTACACTTATTTTGTGAAGAAATGGGGAACAATCCATTAGGATGGTGTTCTCAACCTTGGAAACTTGAAGAGTTCCCCAACCACTTCAGTATGGGCTCACCCATTCTTTCCTTCCCGAGCAGCCCACAAGGGAGGATGAGCATTCACGCAGGCCTCCCTCTTCAACCCCCATGTAATCCATTAAGCAACCCCTGATCTCATTATCCTTCTGATGAGCTCCTTGGAAACCTTGATGTCAGCAATTGTGATGCAAATGAATTGTGATATGAGGTTTACTCAAGCTTCTGATAAGATTCTGAGAGATTTTAAAGTGAAGTTAAAAGTTAAAATGACTATGGTAGTTGATTGTTGAATACCATGTTAGCAGAAAAGGGCTTTATTTTAAAAATATGGTGAGTTCTTCTGTGATTTAAGATGTTTATCTTTACTATTCATGGAGAAATAATTGTTCCCACTTTAACATTTTCCAGATAAATATCCTTAGACTAACTTTTCTAACAATCTAAATGACTTTGTTTACTGTTTTTTTTAAAAGCCAACTATAACAATGTGACTTGAGTATCTCTTTTTAATATAAACAAATCCTTATAGATTTCTAAAGCTTACAACATAATCTATAGAATTTCTGATTATAAAGTGGATTTAATTTTAATTCTTAAATTTTGAGAAAAGAAGCAGACTAATTAACATGACAAAAGAATTTTTTGTAGCCAAATGTAATATTTCACATTCAAAACTACTTAACTCGGTATTAGCAAGGTCTATCATTAGTATTTAAAATATTTTTAAAATACATTCCTACTAACTAAAATTAATCCATCTATTTCCCCTACAAAGTGAAAATCCAGGAAAAATAGGGCAGCCTTATGCCATAGTTCTAGAGCAATATTTGTATGTATATAATTACTGGTATATTTCTAATTTGTTGTTATTATAAAAAGCCAGTCTGTAGTGATAGATTGGAAAAGTTGCTCAGAATCTGTATTTTAATGTCAAGTTCTGGGAAATTCTATAAATTGTTAAAAGTAGCCATTTGTCAAAAATCCATCAGTCCCATTCATATTCTTTCACTATAGATATGAGCTTCCAAATTTCAGCTTGCTTAATATTGAAGGCTAGGTATTCAGCATTGATAATTCAATTACTTCTTCTGACAGCAGGAAAGTTTATTTGTTTGAAGTGGAAAGTGAAAGCAACTTTCAGAGCTAGCTGATGTTATATATGGTAAGGGTTGCAATGATGCTGGAAGAAGATGAATGGAACACCAAAAACGTTAAGACTATTCATATAGTCTCTTCATATCAGTCAGAAGTAAACTGACTTCAGCATGGTGAATGTGGGTAGGATTGCACTGTAAAGCTTTATTTTAAGCTGATTTTTTAAAGCTACATATTGCAGACATATTCTCCTCCTTTGTCCATCACATCCATTATTTTAGTCTAAAATTGTTATGTTTTAATGATGCTGAGCTCCTTCTAGCAGTCTGTGATTTCTGATAGAACAGAATATTTGTAGCTCAGGGTTGAATAGGGGTCCTTGGTGCTCTCTGAGCTTGGCTGTTTTCTTACAGACATTTCACTATCCAAACTAGGAAACATCAGTGCACTCTATTATCTGTTCTATTCTATTATACGGACATAGCATATGATATTTCAGGCTGCAAAAGTCAAGGGAGGGCAGCTAGATAATTATAAATAGATTCAGAACAACTTAACTTTTTGTTGCTATTAACTGATCATTGGATTAAAGAGTCAGATTCTTTAAATATTTACTCCAAAAAAGAAAATTTATCTTGTGGCCTGGTGGCATCCCCTTCCTATTCCTAAAAAAAAAAAAAATGGATTGTGGTTTCTATATGAAAGAAAGCTAGACATAACAGTTCTATGAAATAGTGTCTCCTTGCAGGCTGCCATCCATGCTAAATTCAAATTGCTCAGCAAATAACTCTTTGACACTTGAAGTGCTACAGAAAATCTGCCACAACTATCAAACCAACTTCAAAAGCTTTGCAGCGGAATGCACCACTAGCTGCATCACATAAATATATGATTGGAAGGGACTTTGGAAGTCATCTAGTCTAGCCAGAACCCCACCAGATGGTTCTGTTTAAACAGGATTTGTGCAGTCCACAGTGTACAAGCGGATGAATGCATACTTATATACGAGAAAAGTCATAACGCAGAAAAGTACATGGATGGATATAGTGACACAACACCATGGACGATACTCCTGAAGCTAGCCAACCACACTGAATCTCTGATTTTTGATTTTTCAAAATTCTTTTTTAAAAAAAGTCCAAAGATAGACTCAAACCAAAGTAAACTGTTTGTCTATAACTTCAGAAAAAACGATGTACTACATTGATGATAATTTGCTGTGTTTAGCTGTTGTGGAGCTATCAGAGTGCCTTGCGAATCACAATAATTACAGTTGCTGATTTCATATAGAAGGACTTCCTGAATCTCCATCAGGAAAGCAGATGGGGGTTCTGGTGTTGGGACAGATGAGCTCAGCATGATTCTGATGTAACATCTGCCTCCTCTTCATATTCCTTCATCTTCATGGAGGGGAATAGGTTGGATGTTTGAAATGTCAACATTATCCTATATTTTGCGTTGTGGGAAAGAGTTCCTCCTCTAGCAACCCTCCCCTAATCCTGTCCACAATAGTACAAAGTAGAAGGCACTACTGCTAGTTCAGTAGGCAAGGTACCCAAACCCTGTTCCTCACTGGCTTTTGGCACACACACACACAGACACACATACACAGACACACACACCCACTCTTTTGACAATAAATCTTGGCTTGGCTCACCTTCTGACCTCATCCATGGTTTATTCAGTTGGTTTTTAATAGGGGGATATTTCTTCTCTTCCTGGATACATCATTCCAGACTAAACTGGCTCATTCAGGCCAATATATAGTGAGCATACATGCTACTCTAAATCAAATTGTTGATTTAGGCATGAATTTGTTTTGCTTTGGCCTGTATATATTGAGGAAACCATTATGACAATACCATGCCAGAGACTGTACTAAATATAAACCATATTTACAAGTGAACTTTAGCCAAGAACTATTGTGAATATATACAGAAAGACCAAGCTATACTTTAAGAGTTCAGTTAAGAATTGTTCTCCTTAATTCCTATAAGGGGCATTATAAAGATCATTTTAATAATACAGTACATACTTTTTAATCAAGTCCAAATTTATTCAGATTGAAAACTCCTTGAAAGATTATACAATTAATTGCATTGATTTCTCCATCTCAGACTTATAGGCATGAGACAATAATTCATCACTTAATTTGATAGAATTCTTGATCTAAACTTCATAAAATAATGTTCCATTTCATCCCGTTTATTTTTTTTAACTTTTAACTTTTCTTTAATCCTGTCATGAAAATATCATCTTTGTGAAGGGCACTTTTCAGAATATTTAATATACAACTTTTACTTATTTCATTCAAAACCTAATCACCACATTTAAGCCTTGTGTATTATTTATATTGGACTTACTTTGAACTTTTAACATTTGATTTTATCATATGAAACTTCTTTTTTAAAATTTATTTATTTATTTAATCCTGCCATTATCATTTTTATAAATAAATCAAGGTGATGAATACACACCTACTCTTTCATAACTTCAACATTCATTATCATAATTAAAGAAAAAGAAGAAAAGGCCAGAAAATTGTTTTGACTAATATGATCAAACCAACTCCCTCAAAATTGTCCATGTTGTAAGTTACAACAGTGTGATTTTGTTTCTTTTTTTAACACCTCCATTCCTTTGGCTATAAAAGATACATCTGTTAATACAGTAGGTACATAGACAGGCAGATTATTATTTGTGATAATATGGATCATTTTTGCTTACTTGTGTACTGTTAAAATTTTAATATCATCCTACCTCAGCAAAAGATACATTTCATAGTTGAATAATTACCATATTAACATGGAATTTAAAGATAGGATGATATGGATGTTGCATTTTGTTTATATCCAATAAATAATGGATTCCACTATCAACGTGCTTTCAATTGCATGCTAAATTAGAAAATAATGCCGAGGGATTCCTTGCTTAGGTTTTGAACTTTATAACCCAGGACAGTTAGAAATCCTCGTGCCATTCTCGTGCCAAGAGGAATAAATCCACTTTTTGCAGTGGTCAGAATCACTATTTTGAAACCAATATTAACAAAATTTAGAAGTGACAGGAACAGAACTGTATGTTTGTGTGATAACTTCTGTTGTCAAAGAGTAGAGAAGTCTAAACTCTTACAATCACATGGCTACCTGTTCAGTAACTGATGTGGAAATATTTTTCTCTAAAGCTCTGTTGGATATATAATTGTAACCAAGGTTGAAGGATCCTGAGCCATCTATTGACTAGAAATGTTTTGGAGCAACCCTCAGTTCTTTCAATTAAAACTGGTCACTATAATAAAGTAAAATGGTCTAGAACAGGACTGTCAAACTTGCAGCTGGATGCATCACACGCTGGCCACGCCAATGCCCACGCCCAGTTTAGCGAAGGGGAAATATTCCCGATATGTCACATGATGCCACCATGATGCCTCAAGTTTGACACCCATGGTCTACAGTGTTACAGGAATTCTCATAGAGGGAAACATATGAAAAACAAATAATTTACTCACATATTTATCCCTAGATTGACATTTCTTTTATGTGAACTGTTTATCAGAGGAAAAGGACAGCTCCGCTTCAATACTTTAGTTATTTGAGATAAGCCTTACCAATTTCCCAAACAAGAGTTCCTTGCATTGCTTAGATCTGCTATGATCTTGTGTTTTCTAGTGCACCTGTGGGAAATGTAATTTGCAAAAACAAGTTGTTATAAACTATATCTACCTTGTATATGAGCAATGGGCTTTAATTTCCAAAGGCTGAACACAAGGCAATTGCTACATGTTTATGTAATTCAGTTTTATGATATGACTTTGATGAATGCCTATGCACTGCAATTGCTTTATTGCAAGAATATTCAATGTTTTATACTCTTTTTTTTAAAAAGTATATATTGCATGATTCCATAATTGTTCTGTTGTCTGCATAAAATATAAGCAACCAAGCAACGTGTGATGTTAAGAACATAATAATTACAGTAGTTAACGTCAATCCATTACAAGATCTAGATGTTAAAACACTTTAAAGGCAGATGGGAGACAATGTAATAGGAAGCCCGTTTCAGTAGATAGTGGGCTTGGTTATACATGAGTCAGTAATCAGTATGTGTTTGTTACACCATGTTCATATGGAGTTAGAGGCCTTAGCAAATCCTGGAGACACTTGCATAATTCAATAGGGCTTTGAATAAATTAGTGTTGGCAGAATCATAAGGGTAATTATAAAAAATGGGATTTGTAGAATAACTACAAATACAGTGCAATTCTTTTTTTCTTCTTTTGAGATATGTTGGTGAAATCATTTTGTCTTAAAAAAGGAAATGTATAAAGCCAGCATTCCCTAAATTTGTGTCCTGCAGATACAGTATATTAGGATTCAGATACTGCAAGGCTGATCTGGCTGAGAACCCTGAGTTGTAGTCTAAATCTATGAGGGGAACTATATATTTGAGGACAGCTAGTTTTAAGTAATATTTTTAGTGTTGTCATTCATGCAGGGTGCAGTGGCTATTTTTCTTGGCATTGTTAATAGTACATACTAACAATATGATGAACATTAAACTGAAATGCATACTAGAACATTTGCTAAAATTATTTATTTCATTGTTGCAAAACGTTAATCCCAAATCAAGGTAGGCTTTCTATGGTGAGGAACTCTTGAAAATATTAAGCATTTAAAGACATTCCGTAGGGTTCAAACTATTGTTTAGGTTGACCATTAATTTGAGTTTTCTGTCACTGAACATCAGTCTTAGGAGCAATGACTGGTTGTGAAGTGAGCCATTGTTTAGAGCAGAATTCCCTATTTTGGAGCTCTCAGTTTCTTGGAGAACTCCTACCATCTCATTTAATATTGTAAACTGCCTAGAGTTACCCTGTGATAAGATGGGCGGCCAATAAATTGGACAAATAAATAAAGAAATCTCCAACACAATCCAAATGGGTTAGGAGTGAATAGAAAGATAATTCTCTATGGGAAATCATATTGGGGAAACTGATTTACAGTGTTACTAAATGTAACCAAAGATAAAATACTTGATTATTTGTTTGAACCTAAATGGGAATACCAAAGGGATGGATTGATGTAGAAATCTCTTTTTATCGTATTTCATATTTAAAAATCATTAATTTAAGTCTCCATAAAATTAGAATTCGTGTTTGAAAGAAATGTCATGTTATATTTATAATGCTAATTATAAGTTATACTTATAATGCATACCAAGTTGTCAATTATATAACACTGATGAAATTATTGTATATTGCATTAATATAAAGCTATGTAAATATTACTTTTTAATGCAATTGTTATTAGTTTTTCTCATACCTTTGTTATATAAAATTCCTGATATTACCCAGAATGTATTTCTCATAGCATGTTTATCCTTTGTTTTATTTTCAGGTGCAAATTTTTAGGCTAAGCCGACTAACTTTTTATTTGACAGAAATAAAAGCAACATGTTTTGGTATATCCCAATGTCTTTTCTATCACTGCTAACATCTCGCAGTATTACAGCTGAATCTTATCAGAAAATGTGTAGAGGTACTGTTAAAAGGCAAAATTGTTTTTGTTACTGAAAATATATCTATCTATCTATCTATCTATCTATCTATCTATCTATTTATCTATCTATCTATCTATTCCGGATCCCGTTGAAATGGGGCTGGGCATTCGCCACATGAATGCGCGGAAGCCCCGAACAGCTCAAATACAGGTAAGGAGCACGGACGGGCCCTCCGGAGCACTGTACCGAAACGGTACCTGGGAGCACTATACACTGTACATACATACATACATACATACATACATACATACATGTGTATGTGTGTATGTGTATGCGTGTGTGTGTGTATATATATGTATGTATGTGTGTGTATGTATGTATGTATGTGTATGTGTGTGTGTGTGTGTGTGTGTGTGTGTGTGTGTATGTGTGTATATATATATATATATATATATATATATATATATATATATATATATATATATATATATATATATATACATACTTAAAGTCACAACCCCTGGTATGCCCAAGTATGGGAGGAAGGTCACACTTCCACTCTCTGTCATTAGGCTCGTCACAAGAGTCCATCCAGACAGAAACCCAATATTTTTTACTGTTGCCTTTTTTGTTACATTTGTTATATTTATGCTGATAAATAAATAAAGGGAGACTAGTATAGATCTATTTCAAGCTATTTGTTGAATAGCTACAGGAATCAAACCTGTGCTCTATTGCCTCCCAGGCAGTGGAAGTGTGACCTTCCTCCCATACTTGGGCATACCAGGGGTTGTGACTTTAAATATATACCTCCCACCCTGGCTGGCTGATAAGGAGTCGTTCTCTGTAGCTCAAATGGTTAACTCCCTGCCTGGGAGGCAATAGAGCACAGGTTTGATTCCCAAACTTGGGTATGGCTAGCTGATGAGAGCTAAATAGCTTGAAATAGATCTATACTAGTCTCCCTTTATTTATTTATCAGCATAAATATAACAAATGTAACAAAAAAGGCAACAGTAAAAAATATTGGGTTTCTGTCTGGATGGACTCTTGTGACGAGCCTAATGACAGAGAGTGGAAGTGTGACCTTCCTCCCATACTTGGGCATACCAGGGGTTGTGACTTTAAGTATATACCTCCCACCCTGGCTGGCTGATAAGGAGTCGTTCTCTGTAGCTCAAATGGTTAACTCCCTGCCTGGGAGGCAATAGAGCACAGGTTTGATTCCCGAACTTGGGTATGGCTAGCTGATGAGAGCTAAATAGCTTGAAATAGATCTATACTAGTCTCCCTTTATTTATTTATCAGCATAAATATAACATTATATATATATATATATATATATATATATATATATATATATATATATATATATATATATATATATATATATATATATTAGATTTTTACAACCCCTGGTAAGCCCCAATTATGGGAGGAAGCTAACTGCTTCCATCATCTGTCCTTCGGCTCGTTATTTATTTATCAGCACAAATAAAAAGACACACACACATACATATATATACATACATACATATATATATATATATATATATATATATATATATATTATATATATATATATGTTTTATTTGTGCTGTATACATACATACATACATACATACATACATACATACATACATATATATATATATATATATATATATATATATATATATATATATATATAAAAACAAACAAAAATGCAGAAGTACAAATTTACTTACATAGGGGGCCTCCATTTTATGCCCATTGCAACAACTGTATAAGATATGTTGAGGCCATGATTAGCTCAGTCAGGCCATTATGAAGGGAATCCAGATCTTGAAGGAGATCTCACCCCCTCAGTAGCAAGGCAAAATGAGAAGTGAAATTGACAGAATTTGGTCAATTTCATCTTTTTTTACAGAGAGAAATTTATTTGATGATGATTAGAACAATAAAAAGAGATGACAAAATTAGTGTACAACAACAGCAACAACAATAAAAGTAAAGGTTTCCTTGTCAGTTGTGTCTGATTCTAGGGCACGGTGCTCATTTCTGTTTCTTGGCCGAGGCTCATGGAACTCTGTTGCCTTCCCATTGAAGTGGTACTTATTAATTTACTCGCATTTGCATGCTTTTCAATTGCTAGGTGGGCAGGAGCTGGCGCAAGTAACAGGGGTGCTCACCCCATGGAGCCCAGGTCTCCAGCCTAGTCTGTCAGCTCTCCAGCTGTCAAGGTCAGTGTCTTTAAACACTGATCCATCAAGCCCCATACTGTACAAGAACATAGCACAATAAAAACTGACTCAAAACCTTTCCTTGACAGAAAAGAAGCCAGGACTGCTGGTTGGTTTTTAAATTATTTCCTTTTTCCGTGCAATAGGAATGAGGCCTTTTAGACTATTGCATGTTCGTAGCACTTCTGAGGCCTCTTCTTCACAGTGGTGGATTACATTTTCAAATGACTTGCAGCTGTTCTATCCATTTTCCTAATATTAGTATCATGCATTCATTTGATTTTCTATAAATTCCAATGAATGAAAAAAATGGTTTCCATCTTCTAGAAATCATTTAACTTAAAATTTCTGATCTGTTACCTCTGTGATACAGAAGCAAAAAGGGGACTTCAAATCCCAGTAATTTCACCAGTATAGCCAATGCTTAGCAATACTATTCAACAAAATCATGCAGGTTGCAAACCTCCTCCTTACTCCGTGGCCTTCTTTCCCATTAATAAAAAAAATTCAGCTGGGGGCTCCCAACAAAATTTTATCCAAAACAGAAGTAACAAACACATGCACGCATGCAGACCTGGGGGATCTGAAGAAATAAATCTCATAAGAGAAATATGGAAAGCCAGTAGAAGGAGAATGAAATTATGGAAAAGATTGTGATTGGTTTATGTTTTTTATTGAGCTCTTCACAAATATTCCTTCAAATTGTACTTTTACAATTTTCTCTAAAAAGATAGCTGAGATATCTTAATCATCCACTAGGGGAGGGTTGCTGCTGGCATTACTGCCAGTTCAGCACACACAAAAAATACAGCTCAGCACATGTGCACATTTGCACCTAAAAAGATCTGCGCATGCACACAACGTTAGAAAAGGGGGGGGGAGTATTTTTTGCAATTAAGATTGTTCTGCGCATGCACAGAACTGAAAATCAAGATGGTGCTGCTGCCAATAAAACCAGTTCGGGGGCGTGGCAGGCCGAGTTACTGGGTGGCCCGAGTTACTCACCCACTCTATACAGCTGGATTTTAATAAATTCCATTTACGTTTCTACAGAATTTAGCATTCTTTGGCTTCCTCCATGTTTACACATAAACTAATTGCCATCATTCCTTTTTCTTTCTTTTTTGTAAAAAATAACTCCTCTGCTAAGAATGCTTCACACAATTAACCCGTGAGAGTGATATAATTTTCTTTTCAAGTCATGTTTACCCACATACATAAATCCAAAGACAATTGATTGATGGAAAATCACAAAGGAAATAAGGGACTTGGTCTTTGCTGTCATACTATATAGTGCTATCCTATTGCACAAGTTTGCAAAACAATTCAGCCCAGCTCAGTGAAATCTATTTTGAAGTAAGTGTGTATAGAACAGCAGCTTTAATCTTTTTCAAGATCAAATGCAGTAGCATTAGATAAATGTGTCACTTTCTTCTTTTCTGCTCATTTGTTTGAACTTCCAGTGACAGGCTGACTCACAGACAATAAGCAAGGCATTCTTTCCTGAGCCAGTGGAACAACTACACAACATTGTTTTAAACTTTGGACTTTATACAGTGTGCTTGGGGCCCCTTTTTAGGTGTTATATCTATAGCTTTAATTGCAAAGCATACAACTATGCTTGGCTTAAGGAGCCAAGGTGGCGCAGTGGTTAAATGCAGCACTGCAGGCTACTGCTAGATCAGCAGGTCAGCGGTTCAAATCTCACCGGCTCAGGGTTGACTCAGCCTTCCATCCTTCCGAGGTGGGTAAAATGAGGACCCAGATTGTTGTTGGGGGCAATATGCTGACTCTCTGTAAACCGCTTAGAGAGGCCTGAAAGGCCTATGAAGCGGTATATAAGTCCACTGCTATTGCTATTGCTATTGCTATTGCTAACTAACACTTTTTACTAGGCCAGGAGTTCTTGATTAAAAAAAAAAGTAGAACAAAAGAAAAAAGGTGATTCTGAATAGGCAGCCTTACATTTTAATTTCACTTCAATGATGGCACCATATGAATGCTGAAAAAATATAGAATTGTTTCTGCTGGTTTGAAATTAAATGCATTTACTTGGGGCTAGGGACATACATATAAAACTGATGTATTTAAAAATACATTAAAAGTGGTTAATTATCTTCAACAATTATTACAATGGGGATAGAGAGATGTTCTAGGGAAAAGAATGTAAATCCACTGGGCTCAACACACCCATACACTCAACCCATCTTCTTGTCACTTCTTATTTTCTAGGGGGGAAAACCCTGGGTTATGGGGCCATCAGGTTTAGCCCTAATTTTACAGAAAAATATTACAAAAACCTCCCTATCAAAAAAATATGCTGGTCTTGTTGTATTCAGGTCTTTTCCCATGTAAGATTGAGATTGTTTTGGCAACGTTTCAGCAAGGTCTCACTCACCATCTTCAGGCTGGGTTTGGGGCTTAAAGTGTGATCAGAGCTGCCCTCTTTCTAGAAATCTTGGAGGGGTATGGAGTGCTGGCTTTGTTTCAATAAATGGAGTGATTGGTTGTGTGGTTGTATCATGATTGGTAGATTGGTGCTGATTGGTGCTGGCTGTGTGTCCATTGTTGTTTCGTGTTGTAACGGCCTGGGTGGTGGGTGGGGCTCATT
This sequence comes from Thamnophis elegans, assembly GCF_009769535.1. Classification (NCBI taxonomy): domain Eukaryota; kingdom Metazoa; phylum Chordata; class Lepidosauria; order Squamata; family Natricidae; genus Thamnophis; species Thamnophis elegans. The sequence goes on along the minus strand of NC_045544.1, from coordinate 70,652,298 downwards.
TGCTTACCAGGGCTGGTTTCCAGATATCTTGCAGGTGGCAGTCATCGTCATGTTTATTCATGTTGTGGGGGTGTTTCTCTATTTCGATAGCTTCCATAATTATTCTCTTGTTCAGTTTTGTTCAGTTTTGGAGATTAATTTGGTTCCTTCAAAATTAATTTCATGTCCTGTAGCTTTAATATGCTGGAAAAGTGAGGAAGTTTTTTCTTTTTTTCTTACTGCGTTATTGTGTTCTGCAATGCGTGCATTTATTCTCCTGTTCGTTTGTCCTATGTATGTTGCAGGGCAGATTTTGCATGGTATTTCATAGACTCCTTGGTTTTCTAGCTGGATCTTATCTTTGGGGTTTCTTAAGATGTTGGCTATTTTTTGGTCAGTGTTGAAGGCTGTCTTGATATTGTGTTTGTGGAGAATTTTTCTGATTTTATCTGTGGTGCCTTTGATGTAAGGGAGGAGGGCAATGCCGTTGTCCTGTTCTGTGTCTCGGTTTTTTGGGGGAGTCTCCCTTTGGATTAGGTTGGTAATTGTTTTTCTTTGGAATCCGTTGGAGATTAATACGTTTGTGAGAGTATGTAATTCAGTTTCAGGTGATCTTTGTCGGCTAGGCGTTTGCTTCTGGAGATGAGAGTCTTGGCTATAGAGTTGATCTGTGCAGGGTGGTGATGGGATTGTGCGTTTAAGTAATAGTTGGTGTGGTTTTTCTCCGGTAGATGGTGTGTCCTAGGAAACCATTGGGTTTTTTGTAGATTAGGATGTCCAGAAAGGGAAGTTGGTTGTTTGCTTCTATTTCCATAGTGAATTGTATTTTGGGGTGTAGGCTGTTGAGATGTGTGAGGAAGTTGTCCAGTTTTCCTTTCCCCTGTAGCCAAATCACCAAAGTGTCATCAGCATATCTAAGCCAGAGTTTGGGTTTGTGTTCAGATTTATCTAAGGCGTTAGTTTCAAAATGCTCCATGTATAAGTTTGCAATGGCAGGTGAGAGGGGTGATCCCATGGGTGCTCCTTCTATCTGCTTTTATCTTTGTCCATTATGGATGAAGTACGTGTTGGTTAGTCAGTGGTTGGTCAGGTCTAGGATGTGTTTAGGGGGATTGTGTTTGTTCTGGATAGCTGTCAAGGCTTCTTTTATAGGCACTTGGGTGAAGAGGGATATGACATCGAAGCACACGAGTAGGTCGTTGGGTTGTAGGTTTTGTTTCTTTATTGTTTCTATGAAGTGGAGTGAGTTTTGTACGTGTGAGGCGATGGATTCTGCGTAGGGTTGGAGTTGTTTGGCGAGGAATTTGGTAAGATTCTGTAGAGGTGAGCCTATGGAGCTGATTATGGGTCTGAGTGGTGTTCCTTCTTTGTGTATCTTGGGGAGGCCATAGAGTTTGGGGCATCTGGAAGATTCCCTCTCTGGGGATGGTTCTTTGCTGGATATCTTCACTGATGGGAGAGGCTTTTATTTTGGATTTGGTGGTTTTTTCCTGGTCGGTGGTGGGGTCTGTGTTTAGAGGTTTGTAAGCGGGGTCTTGGAGTAGGTTGGATAGTTTGGCTTGGTAGTCAGACATGTTCATCACCACTGTGGCGTTACCTTTGTCTGCTGGGAGAATGATTATGTTGTTGTCTTTCCTCAGGTTGGTGAGTGTTTCTTGTTCCTCTTGCTGTAAGTCGCTTCTGGGTGGATTACTGGAGCAAAGGATGTTGGTGACTGCAAGTCTGATTTTATTGGCTTCATCTGGGTTGATTTTGGTGAGTGTAGCTTCAACTCTACATATGATGTCTTCAGTGGAGATGCGTCTAGGGGCAACTGCAATGTAATATTGGTATCTTGTATATTTCAGAGGAAATCACATTCTGAAGCCAATGAGATGCCCATAATCACCGCAGCAGATTCCAGAAAGCAATCTGAGGTGACAATACTCACTAAGGAAAATATTCTTGTTAAATCTTTATAACTGTCAGTTTCAAAATTCAAGACATGAACTTTGACCCATTATATGTAGTCTTCAACTTATGACTGCTCGTTTAGTGACTGTTACAGCAGATCTTGCTGTTGCAAGGCTGCAATAAGCATCAGGCTTACTGACACTGTGCCAGTCTGCTGGCCGGAAATGGTTTGAAGCCAGCTCTGTGAGAGAAGAGTGAACTCGCGTCGCTCAATCCGTAGCTCTTGCCCACCCAGCAGTTCAAAACCTTGCAATGTTGAAAATAGATAAGTGCCACTTCTGTGGAAAACACCTAGCTGTGTTTGTGTGAGGATAGTGGAAGCCAGTGCTGGACCTGGCTGCACATGAGGCATTGCGATATGATGTGAGATGAGGCAAGACCAGTGAAGGAGCCTAAAAAGCCAGCAACTGAGCGCCGCTTAATCGGTGTTTAGCCACATTCAAAATTCTAATACCCCCCCATCCACACAGTCACATGATCACATTTGGGCAATCGGCCCACATTTACATCTGTTTGCAGCATCCTGCAGCCACGCTTCTGCATTTAACAATAATGTTTTTTTTTTAACAAAACCAGCATTTATTTTCAGTTAACTATTTATTGACTTATTGGGAGCCTCAACACTTGAAGCTGCAGCCTGCTGTCAGCAGAAAGAATAGACTGTGTTCTTCCTGATCCTTCTTTTCCCCCAAACTGAAGACGGGAAACTCATATGCAGGCATAGCATGGGACTTTCACAATAAAACTTTTTTGGCGTTTAGGCTTTAAGTATTGGTCTTTAAATATTCACTATGCTTGGCTCTGCTCACCTTTCTGTTTTGCTAAATGTGAATCCCACAAAATTTATACACTAATAGATTGCAATCCTAAATCCATCAAGTATACTTTTGACTAACATCTCTATACTAATAGGCATAGGCCAAATCATGTTTTTGCCAAGGCCCTGCTCTGACACCAGAGATAACCAGACAGTTTCATTACATGAAGTGATCCATATAAACACATTAATTTGACTCAAAATCACCCATCCTCACCTTTCCTGCATTAAGGATCTGGAATGTAAAAAGCAAGCATCTGTCTGGGCATTTTTCAAGTAGAGTGCAGCATTAATTAGGCCATTTCCCCAACCGTCTTCCTATATGGAATCCTTGGTGCTCTCTGAGCTTAATTGTTTTCTTGCAGGCATTTCATTACTCAAATTATGTAGGATCATCAGTGCCCCCAGCAGTTACCTAGTTTGGGTAACGAAACATCTGCAAAAAAAACAACCAAGCTCAGAGAGCACCAAAGTCCCCTTGTTTCAACCATCATTCAGCATCAAGAAGAGCTCATGCTTCTCCCACCAAATGTGGGTAGGGATTTTTAATTGGGACTATCACACTAATGCTTCAGAAATCTGAATGATGTATAGAGGGCAGTATTTCTTTGCCGCCTCCAGATTTCTACAGCCAGGTTTGGCAGTGTTTTCTTTTCAAAACATGTTATCTACCAAGTACCAAACATGCAAATGCTTGTTGCCTAATGTTTCATTAGAAAACCTCTGAAAAATTACAGAATTATTAAAATGCCAAAACGTTCCCTTTATTTAAAAAAGACACATATGAAAATTGCCATAAATGTACAGAAATGTATTCTGCTTCCTTTGATTTCAGTATGCATCATTCCTTGGCATTCATCTGCAGAAGGCAAATGTTTTTTAAAAAGGAGGGGGGGAAGAGAAATAGCTTCAGCATTTTAACGAAGAGTTCATGAGCTGTTATTTCACATTTCAGTCTAAGAGAGCCCTAAGTTGGCAGAGACGAATGTGTTCAGCCGTGCTGCTCATAACTATAGAGATTTTTTCTGACATGTTGGCTATCTTCAAAGTTCAGGTTTGCAGTGAGCTCACACTGGCTTGGTCTCCCAGATGCATCAATTAGTATTTCAGTCCTGTTGCCAGTTATGAAACTGTTCGCATCTCTGTATTAAGCCCTGCATGCCAGTCAGGAGCCGTCAGCTTCTCTGAAATCTTCTGAGGTAGGTTAGTTAACAGCTTTAGTGATCAATTTTCCCACTGGGCACACTTTGGGCAAAGTTTAAAGAACTTATCTTCCCGACATTCCATACAGCTGCCGAGCATCTGGCTGACATTTCATTTAGCTGTAAATTCTTCTTGCAAATGTGATATTGGGAGGGGACCTGGTTTATGCCACAATAAATTTGCTAGCCTTTAAAATGCCTCCTGAGATGACTGGGTCTTTGTTTTTCCTCCAACAAGCTAACATGTTTAGCTTCCTCTTCTATACATTGTCACAGGCAGACCACAGTTAACAATCATAAATAAAATGTATCCATGCTGAGCAAAACTGTATATCTGATTTTAATTCTCATAGGGGCTTATTAAAAACAATTTATCTTTCCAAAGCAAACCCCCCCTCCTCTTGCTAGTTACATTATGCCAGCATCCTTAATTACAAGACTGGTAATTAGTGTTGGGAAGGCTTTGCTATGTAAATATGCATATTTATTATCTGAAAAGTGCAAAGTGAGGATTATTCTAGAGATGCTATTTATCCAACTGTCAGAATGACAAACAGAGCATCACTGAGAAAAGTTAGCATGTTATTATCCATTATTATTGTTCAGAATAATGAAATAAGGTCAGAAGGAAGAGGAAAGCCTTGATTGAAATGTGAACGAATGCAATCCAGAGCACATAATAACAATAGCAGAATCAGTGTGCTAATTACATTGCCTATATAGAAATAAAATCAAAACAATGTAAATGAATCAAAAACTGTCTTTATCAGATTTTCAATTTAATCCAAGAAAAGGACAAATTTCTGCTACAACAAAAATCTAGACCAGGAATCCAGGATTGAAATAGCTCTGTGAATGGGTTTGGCAACATTTCAGAAAAAAAATCTGGACATTGACATGGGAAATGGAAATAGAACTTCCTAGACAGCATTGAATCTAGGTATAATAAATAACAATAATTTCTTTTCTCCATGCACTATGGTTCCTCTTCAGAAAGTTTGGAAGTCTTCTATACTCCAAACCATCTGAAGATAGTGAGTAGCTTTGGATGTGTGCAGCAAATACAAGGTGTAGAAAGGGAAGGACAAGAAAATGTCTCCAAGCATTGATGGAAGTCTGCTTGCATAACGCTGGGTGCAATCTAAGTTTGCAATTGCACACGTTAAAACACAATTCTGGATCATCTATTCTAATCATAGGTTATACACAGTAGACGGGACACAGTGGCTCAGTAGCTGATCTTGTCAATCAGAAAGGTCAGCAGTTCGGCAGTTCGAATCCCTAGCACCGTGAAATGGAGTGAGCTCCTGTCACTTGTCCAAGCTTCTGCCAACCTAGCAGTTCAAAAGCATGTAAAAATGCAAGTAGAAAAATAGGAATCACCTTGGTGGGAAGGTAACAGTGTTCCATGCGCCTTCGGCATTGAGTCATGCTAGCCACATGACCACGGAGAAAGTCTTCAGTCAGCTCAAGTTCTTTGGCTTTGAAACAGAGTTGAGCACTGCCCCCTAGAGTTGGGGACAACTAGCACATATGTGTGAGGGGACTTACTTTTATACACAGCAGTGTTTTGTTTACATTGCCATTTGGATGAAGTCATTCAGAAAACATTCAAGCAGAGGTAGAAAACTATTTGCATCTACCATGATGTGCATGATGAAAAAGAAAGAGGACAGCACATTCCACAATGAGTAACATGTCAAGATAAGTTTTTTTTAAATGAGCAGATTGTTCAATGAATCCTTTGCTAAATTGTTCTGACCCCCCCACAACACTAAACCATAGGCATCACCTAGAGAAAAACGCTGAGCTCATGGCAATACTTGCTCAATACTCAATACATCTTCAAAACAGAATTTCAAAGTTAGTTTGATATATTTAATTTTGTATTTTTCCACTGTAGAAAAGTATCACAGGCTTCAGCTGTTTCCCAAATGTCTCTCACAATCATCTCCTGCACAAAAATGAAATTACATATAAAACACATCCTCTTCGTGATCTGAATGTTCTTAAAAAATCAATGTGAACTGAAATTATCAGGAATTTAAAGTCTGGGATCCATCTGTTAATGTAAACATTAGTTTTATATACTTCACAACCACTGTGCTAGATTCTCTATGCATATCAATGAAGTTGGGGAAATGATGGTGTGTAAAATCTCAGAGGAGTTTTGTAAGAAAAATTATAACAAAGCTATCATTTCCCAGCAGATAACACTATATTTGCCTAAATGTGACAGCATTTTTAGAATAACACCCTTTTCTGATTTCTTTTATTCCTTTTTCTCATTAAGCTCCATAGGAACCCTCTAAAAGAAAATACAAACCATTTCCATGTACAGTATGTCTTTTGCAGAATTATTTTGAGAAATTCCTGTTACATCTGCATGCTTCATAGCCCCTCATACAAAATAATTTTGTAGCAGTTTGCTCCCACACACATCTAGTCTACCGACACACTGTCAGCCCTTCTTCATTTCAAAATCAGGAAAGAAAACCACAGGACTCAAGTGTACTTTTACTAATTATAAATGAATAGAAGCGAAGCTAAGTCTAAATATTTAGGCGTGAAAGCGAAGAATATATTGTATAATTCATTCCCCTCCTCTTGGCATTCCGTGCACAGTCCAATCATAATTCTCCCAAATGTCAGGATGGAATGCTGGTCCGTTGGCCTTGGTGGGAAACACTCCTCCTCCACATGCGCAGTAAGGTGGACAGTTCAAAATCTAGAATCTTCCTCCAGCACAACAATGAGTCCCCTCCCAAATACCATGCCCCCCTCCCCGTTTCAATGGCAGCCGAAGCAGCAGCAAAGCGGAGGCTGACACACACTCTATCCTATAGTCTACTATAAACATAAATACAACCCATGGAAATCTAAGCAGATAATCAAATGGATATATCAGTGCAAGGATTGCAAACAGGCTGGATAGAACAGGGGAAGCAAAAGAAGAGAGTGGTACCAAGATGAATGGATTCTCTGGCAGTGGAAGTTATATGGGAAAGTTCTATATAAGTTTGAAGCTTTGAAGGGTGTGAAAAAATTCCTTAAAAGAATGCCCCAAATATTATCTTTACAATTGAAGAAATATTATGGAATATATGAAAATGGGGCAGATTTCTAAAGAAAACTTGGATATTTGTGACACACAAGAAAAAGGAGAATTGTTAGAGGATATTAGATGTTAATAGCATCAACAGCAAGATAGTAACTCTTGTATAAAACCAAAAGCACATCAGGAAGATAATGATGCACTCCATTCCATGTTACTTTCACAACTTGCTGGATCAGTCCAAATGTTTATCTAATCAGATGCTTATGCAAAGTCTACCAGAAATCATTCCTAGCATTAGTTCTCAATAGCTGATGCTCGGGAATAGTCTTTATCTAGATCTAATTATCTCAACTGTTTTTTAAAGCCATTTAAGCTACTGAATTACCCTATATTTTCCATGAGCTCACAAAGTGACATTTTGTGTTCTATAAACCTTAGAATGCCCCTGTACCTGCTGATGGTCTTCTGACCATGAATTTAAGAAGAATAAATGACCAAGGCTGTGATTTTTAATCCAAATTAAATAGATATTGTAGGATTGGGGAACATATGAGCCTCAAAATGCTGCTGAATTCTTAGCAACATGGGCTAATGAGGAGAAATCCAAATGAGATACTGGAAATGATAATTCAGTAATGTTCTAGAGAAACCACAAATTTCCCATTTTTACGGTTCAAAGCTCAGATAGATACGACCGATTAGATCACACAGATTAGGCCTCCTCCGAGTTCCATCTGCCAGCCAGTGCCGACTGGCAACTACGCGGAGGAGAGCCTTTTCAGTAGTAGCTCCGACCCTTTGGAACGACCTCCCCGTGGAGATTCGTACCCTCACCACCCTCCAGACCTTCCGCACAGCCCTTAAGATCTGGCTATCCCGCCAGGCCTGGGGTTAAAGATTGGGATCCGTCCCCACCCGAATGATGAATGAATGTTGCTTCTATTTTTAATTGTGTATTGTCTGTATATGTCATTACGTGTATCCCCTCCCTATAGGTTGTAAGCCGCCCTGAGTCCCCTCAGGGAAAAGGGCGGCCTATAAATAAAAGCAATCTAAATCTAAATCTAAATCTACATCATATGATAATGAATAGCTGAACTAAATTGATGTGCAATTTGAATATAAATCAAATATAATGACCAATAGTTTCAACAGTATTTAGCTTAGCACACAAATGATGAAAAAATAAGTGGCAGCTATGTGCAAATCAGCTTTTCCCTTGAAAAACCTGAGCAGTTCTTGACAGAGAATAATATTGTCTCTTAAAAAGGGAAAGGAAGGGAAGGGTACAAAGTTACTTTATACTCAGAATATTATAATTCAGAAAACTGATGTTTCTCTTTAGAACCCAGCCTGCATTTTAAGTGCTATATTCCAGCCTTCTATCCACAAACCAAATTATCTCCTTGATATATAAAATATAGTAGCCATAGCTATATTAGCAGGAGATATCTCTAGTATTAGATAGATAATAGAAAAACATACTTGGATACCAATTTGTAAAAATGAAGCATCTTCCTTCCTAATATTAGTAAATGATGATGTTGTGCCACCTAGTGATCAAGTCTATGTATGCCATTCCATGATTCATTGAGATGTGTCACAGATGTGACAATTGAGATGTGTCACTTTTTGTAACAAGACTTCTTTGAGGTTCCAACCCTTACAAAAGAATATGTGGCACCATGACATGTAGTCCATATTACATAATTTGTAGCTACTGGGTATCTTGCAGTATCAAAACATCAAAGTTGCATAAATCACAGTCAGGGTATGAAGCATGAGGCTCCTAGATAAATTTGAGATTAGCAGGTTAGTCCCATGACATGACTAAGTACCGAGGCTTAAGCAGTACTCAAATTGTCTGATGTGTGATCCTGGTACTAGATACTACTTCTCATTGATTGGGATGATTCAAACAAACACATAAATAGAAACAGGCACAAAGTCTCCTTAAAGAATTTACTATGCTGAGAGAGGAGACTATATTGCCAAATCAGCATTGGACTGGAGGAAAAAAAATAAAGGACATCTTATAATTTATTAATTCATTCTAGTAGCTCGTAGCTGGCTCAGGAATGTTTACATATTTCCCCCCAAAATGGATTTGCTAGCTCAAAAATTGCTGAATCCCATTCTTCAATATTTTCTGGAAAACTAGTAAAATGCTCTTATATAATCTAATAATTTAGCTAATATTTAAGGCCAACAGGTTTTTTTTTTTAAAGAAATGTTGGACTACAACCGCGTAATTCTGAACCAGCAAGTGACATAAAATATTAGGCAAAGATAAATTTGTAATAAAAATTTTACTGCATGAAGCCAAAGCAGAAGATCATTTTCATTTCACCAAGCATTGTCTTCTGGAAAGGAGTTCACATTATAAGGTCACTTTATTTTAGCAGTGCAAGGTGGGCAAAAAGCCATGTTGATCTCCTGCTCAGAAATGAAAAACAGTGACCTATTTTACACTGTGGCACACTAGTTGTGCAAGAAGTCACAGCTAGCTATGGACATAAAAACTTGGAACATAGAAACTTGGGAGGAATTAAAGCCTAGATACATAGAATTTGGACCCCACCACTTAAAACATCTCTTTTGTGGGGAGCCAGCCATTTTAAAGAAAAGATGAAGCTGTTCCAACCAATTATTGTCCCTTCATCCTGAGAAAGATTCCTTCAGTTACATTTACAGCTACATAAGATCCATTATATCCAAAGGCGGTTGATATGGATAGAAAGGCGGTTGATATGGATAGAATTATATGATAATATTCTGAATAGAATAGAGATTTTTGCAATGAACAGAACTAGCAATAAACCCAATCAATCAATGACAAGAAACAATGGATGGAAACTAATCAAGGAGAGAAGCAACTTAGAACTAAGGAGAAATTCCCTAACAGTGAGACCAATTAACCAGTGGAACAACTTGCCTCCCAAAGTTGTGGGTCCTCCATCACTGGAAGCTTTTAAGACTGAACAATCACGTGTCTGGAATGGAATAGGATTTCCTGTTTGAGCATAGGGTTGGACTAGAAGACCTCCAAGGTCTCTTCCAACTGTTGTTATTTTTCAATTTCTATTATTTATCCAGGCAAATGACAAATTAATAAAGCAGAGAGAGACACTGTAAACAACATGCCTGGATTGGAAGCCAATGACAAAAATGCCTCAAATAAGAAGTTTGAGGAAAAATGAGGAAAAGTCCAAAGCAGCCCTTTTAGACTGTGAATCTTAACATCGTAGACTGTAAGAGCAAGAAGCAGCCTTGGAGATATTTAGACTAATCCACTGCATAGTGCGAAAATCTGCTATTACATCATTCCTGGTATGATATAGAAGCAATTCAGTTTCTGTATAAACACTTCCATTGAAGAAGACTCCACCACTTCCAGATCAGTCGGTTGCATCATTGAACAGACTTGTACAATTAGGAAATTTTCCCAATATCCAGTCAAACCTTCTTTCTTGTAATTTAAAACCATTATTTCTTGTAATCTGGAATAAAACTAAAGTCAACTTAGTATCATGTATAACAGCCCTTTAGATACTTGAACACAGCAATCATGTCTCTCCGCAATTTTATCTTTTCCATGATAAACCTACCCAATGCATTCAACAGGTTTTTTTAGAATTTTTCCTTCCAGTCCTCTTATCATCTTGGTTGTGGTTCAAGTGCTTCAGTATATCAATGTTCTTCCTAAAATACAATGCCCAGAACTGGACATTATATTATATTATGCATATATGTAGGTGTGGCTTAAACAATGCAGAATAGTAACACTGACCTCTCTTAAGCTGAACAAAATTCTTCTATTGATGCATCTTGCAATCTTGAATTGCATTTGCTTTTGTTGGTTCATATTGAGCTTGTGATCTGGATCCATTTTGCATGAATGGTTGTCCAGCATGGTCCTTTCCTATTCTATATTCTGGCCATTGGGTTTTTTCTGTCCAAATGAAATATTTTGCATTTCTCCCTGATGAAATACATCTTTTTTCTGTTAGGACTTGCATATGTATTTCAGTGGTTACTGAAATATGATTCATAAACTAAACAAGACACAGAATGATTAATAATTTAAATGGAACAATTAATATGCAACAATGGGAATATCAATGGAAAGTAAATGTTAGTGTAAAATATTATACTTTAAGAAAACTTATACCAAATGGTATAAGATGTTTTTCATTGATATATTATTCCACCGTTGATTGTAAAAATTAATAATACATATTAAAAAAACTGTTTGAAATGTAACATCAAGTTGGATTGTTTTTCCATTTCTTGCAGCAATGTCTCAAAACTCACAATTTTGCAAAATGGTTCACTTAGGATGAAACAAATCTTAAATTCTTATTTCCCTTCTCTGCTAGTTGTTACTCTGTAAAGTATCACCAAGTATACAAAGTGTCCTGAATGGCTTTTGTATATGATAACCATTGTAAATCTACACTTCTTGTTGGAAATTGTATTCAATCTCTATATGACTGACATACTAATCTTTATGATGAGCACAAATGTCAAAATCACATCTAAAAAATGAGTCTGATGCTAACTATAACTCAATTTGAAAAGTATTTATGGTCTATATTTCTGCACATAACTTTTACCACATCTGAATTTTAGGTTTATTTTGATATAAGATTTTAAAGCTTTATCTGTTTAGCCTTAAAGTTAGAATGTACTGTTTCAGATTAATTAGATATTACTGCCCATTTTTATTATATAGAGTGTTTAGTTAATATTTGACTTAATAGTAATAGAAATTCTGAAATGCCAAACTGCTTTATGACTATATTTATATACATTTTCAAATTAATATGACTTATAAGAATAATGGATAATTTTGGAAACAAAATGTGCCCCACAATCTCTTTATAAATGCTACTTCCTGCTTATTCAATTGTTCTGTTCAGTTCCATTTGAATATCATACTCCTTTGAAGAGAAGACCAGAGCAAAAGAGGAATTGTGATGTTCTGCCTTCTCCTGGTGCCTTGTTATTACCCTACCATATTTTCAATCAGCAACCCTACATCTCCCTTTTTCTACTGCTTACTACTGATATAACTAAAGAAGCCATTTATTGCATTTAGCTTCACATGTAAATCTAAGGATTTACCTCCTTGGTGATTAAACCCACTTTCCTTTTCTTATACTTGTACATTTTAATTCAGCTCGCTTCAGAAAGCTTCTTATGCATCTACAGTGGTTTTCTAAGCTGCTCTCTGAGTTTTTTCTTCTTTTCAGTGGAATGGTGTCAGCCTCTGCTTTGCTGTTGCTTCGACTGCCATGAAACGGGGAGGGAGGGCATGGTATTTGGGAGGGGTTACTCATTGTGCTGGAGGAAGGTTCTGGAGTTCAGCTGCCTGACGGACTACGCATGCGTAGGAGATTCCCGCCAGGACCAACGGCACCGACATTCCATCTTCGTGATGCCTTTTGAAGTTATCTCACACCTGACACTTGGGAGAATTATGATTGGACTGTAACTGTGATGCCAAGGGGTGGGGAATGGGCTATTCTATATATCAATCGCTTTCGCACCTAAATAATCAGACTTCGCTTCGCTATGCCTTTAATCATTTATAATTAGTAAAAGTACACTTGATTTCTACTCATGGAGTCTCGTGGTCTTCTTTCCTAATTATCTAATGGAGAGGATCTGACAGTAAGCGAAGTCTCACTCACACCCCACCAGGAGATTTCAACCTTCCGTGGGGGATGTACTTACAAGAAGGAACGAGGGAGATGTCTTTGCGAGCAAGTGATGAAGAGATTGAAAGGGAAACCACAGACCCATCATTGCCTGGAAGAATGGCTGGACTAGGAATAGCGGACCCTGCGATTCCCCCTCGATGGTCCCTAAATGTGGGGCAAAAAGAGGACAGCGAAAGTTGGGATGCTGGAGTTACTAGGAGAAAACAAAGGGCGAAGCCAGCCGAATTGGAAGAAATCTTGCCCGAATGGAAACCCCAAGAAAGAGACCAAACGGAAGACTTTGAACAAAGTACACTATGCAAAAATTTAGGGAGGGTGAAGAGGCCGAGGGAGGATGTGAGCAAACTAACCCAGAAACAGCTTCTCCCCCCCCCAGCCAGGGTGGTTGCCAGAGCAGGGGGCCCCCCCAGAAGATGCAGAATGGCAAAAGTCCCTCCCTTACCTGTAAAATATGACGGGAATCCCAAAAAACTGGGTCTCTTTGTTATACAAATTTATAATTATATGGAAATGTATGGGCCCGATTTAGAATCAGATGAAATGAAAGTGCGAATGGTGTTACTTGCTTTGGAGGAAGAGGCGGCCGAATGGATGATCAGCCTGCACCAAAGCAATTCCCCCCTCCTAAGGAATTTTGATGCTTTTATGACTGCATTTAAAAGAAGATTTGATGACTTCCTGGGAGGAACCTGCTGGTGGTGGCAGCAAAAAATCAGCTGCCTCCAAATTCCTGGCTACGTACCTGTTTAGAGGATCTTCCATCTGACGTCTTATCAGGTTTTCTTATCCTTCAGGCAAGAAGGAAAGAAGAAATTGTTTTGCTGGCAAATGCTCTTCGATTTTTGCAGCTTTTGTGCTTGCAGGGAAAGGGGGGCTAGCCCAAGGCAGAACGGCTGTCCGTGCTGGGAACTTCAAACTGCCTTGTGCGGGACAAAGTAGGTCTCCCCCACTCAGTTCAAAGTTTTGTTTGATTTAATCTTATCACGAGCTGAATCCGTTTGCGTGGACAATAATTGTTTATCAACATTTTAGCTTCTTTTCTTTTTCTCCTCCGAAAAATTATTTACTTAGAGTTGAATTGAATTGAATAAGTTTATTTATAGGCCGCCCTTTTCCCTGAGGGGACTCAGGGCGGCTAACAACTTATAGGGAGGGGATACAAACAGTGACATATAACATAACACATAATTAAAAAATAAACAACATTCATTCAACATTCGGGTGGGGGCGGATCAAATCTTTACCCCCAGGCCTGGCGGGATAGCCAGCTCTTGAGGGCTGCGTGGAAGGTCTGAAGGGTGGTGAGGGTACGAATCTCCACGGGAAGATCGTTCCAGAGGGTCGGAGCTGCCACTGAAAAGGCTCTCCTCCGCGTAGTGGCCAGCCGGCACTGGCTGGCAGATGGCACTCGGAGGAGGCCTAATCTATGAGATCTAATCGGTCTCGAGGAGGTAATCGGCAGGAGGCGGTCTCTCAAGGCTTTTAAAATGGCACCGAGCAGGCTGGTTTCTCCGGTAATAACGAACACTTTTTGTTAATTGTCACAAGAATTCAAAACAAAAGAGATTGCTTATCATTGGTTTTGGTTTCACAATAGGCCAGCAGAAGCTTTTTAATTAGTTTCATTTCTACAAGAATTTTACTCCTTCATTAATCTTGCTTATCTGGAAGTTAAATGGTGATGAATCTGCTGAACGGTCTTGTTACAATGTTTACTCACTGAAAGTTTAGCCAAGCCTTAAACTTCAAAATAAAAGGGGAACTCAGCCTCTTTACTTAAAGCTGCATATTCAGGCAATAGAGTTTTATTAACTGCAGGCAGATAAATTTTGAAATGGCTTCAAAACCAAATATTAACTTGAAGTCATCACCCTCTACTTCCAGGGGCACATCCTCAGTGCCTGGCACAAAGCTGCAGCGTCCGCTTCCTACGCCCCCTGCTGGGGATGTGTTAACGAAAGAATTTTTCCTGAGTAATCTAAGCGAGGCTCTTAATGCACAGACAATTAAAATGGAAGATAAGTTTAGAGATAATAGAGAGGTGGTAAAGCAGGAGAGAAAAGAGGAAATAAAAGAAATGAAAGAAGAAATTAAAAAGTGAAATAAAAGGACTTAAACGAGCTGTATGAGAAATTTGACGCTAAGGTTGGTAAAATTAGAGATGAAATGCTGAGACTTGTAACTGTATTAACAGAACATATTTCTGGAATGGAAGATACTCTAGAGGTTCTTAATGATGCCAATGCTAACTTGACATTGAAAACAGAGGTGGTGGAACAAAAAGTGGAAAATGCTGAAAAAGAAATTATTATGATACCGTACTGACAAATGGAGTTCGCGTTAAGAGTAAGGGGGCTGCGTGAGGAGAAACAGGAGAACCTGAAACAGATCCTATCGGAAGCTTTTGACCACCTGATGGGAAGACCAGGGACCAACCTAGACTGGCAAATTGACAAAGCTTACCGCGTTAACTCCTGGCTGGCAAAGCAGAAGCAGCTTCCTCGAGACATCATTATATATTTTACTACAAGAGAGCTTAGAAATATGGTACTGCAAGCATCTTATAACACTAAGCTTCAAATTGACGGTCAAGACCTGGCTGTTTTGAAAGAGATACCACCTCAAATGTTAAGAGCCAGGAGAGACTATGCTTTTTTTGGTCGAAGAACTCAGAAATCGTCAGATACAGTATAGATGGGATGCACCATTTGGCATCATATTTACATTTGATAAGCAAAGGTACCGCCTCAACTCTGTATGGAAAGCCCGAGATTTTTATTATAATGTATTGAAGGCCGGATACCCTGCACCATCTGGACCTAGAGAAAGACCACAAGAAGGACAGGATAGACAGCAAACTACACAACCACCAGACAAGATGGAGCATCTCTCTTCTCTAGAAGTGCAAGGTGCTATGGAACCAAGACCTAGCCGCATGACTACTAGACGTATGGAGAAACAAGCTAAAAAGCAACAGCATCAACAATCATCGGCCATCGATCAAGGAACTACAATAACAAATCTGGAAGCAGTGGGAGGAGCTAGACCTAAGGTTAAACAGGCCATGCAGGAAGCTCTAAAAATGCTTCAACCAACCAAAGATGACAACTAAGATTTTAACATGGAATGTCAACGGACTGAATTCTCCACAGAAGAGGAAGAAAATATTTCATTATCTCAAACAGTTTAAGAATGATGTAATTTGTTTGCAAAAAACTCATATCAAGTCAACTGATCAAAAATATTTGATCAACTCAAAACTTGGTCAACATTTTGCAGCTTCTGCTATGGAAAAGAACAATGGTATAGTTGTATACTTAAGAAAAGATATGAAAGCTGAATTAATAGAAGCAGATCCCTTCGGAAGATATATTGCTTTAGGCTTAATCTTAGAAGGGAAAAAGACATTACTTTTGGGAATTTATGCTCCCAATCAACAGCAAGATAGATTCTATAGAAATCTTCATGCTAAATTAGTACAGTGGGACTATAGTTCCTGTATACTATTGGGTGACTGGAATGGAGTGATAGACACTAAGAGAGATAAGAAGATTTCCCGCCTAAATACTAAGATGCGAGCAAAGTTACCCAAACCTTTCTTTGACATTATGGATGATTTTGAATTGAGAGATATTTGGCGAGAAAGAAATGCAGAGGAATATGACTTCACTTTCTTCTCGGACAGGCATCAATCCCTTTCAAGGATTGATTTTATTCTAACCACTAATGATTTGCTTTCTAGGGTCAAGAAAACAAAGATTGCGGCTAGGGTCCTTTCGGACCATAACCCAGTTTGGATGGAGTTGGGAAGGGTAGTGCAGGCAAGAAGGTCTTGGAGATTGAATGAAAACTTATTTAGATATGAAAAGTATATTAATGATTGTAAAAAATTACTATCTGAATATTTTGTTTTGAATATGAATAAGGGTACATCTATGGAATTTGTATGGGATGCAAGCAAAGCGTATATGAGAGGAGTCTTGATGAATATAAATAAAAAACATAGAAATAAGCAAGGGTTAAAACGAACAGAACTGGAAGAGGAAATTAAGAGAAAAGAGCTGGAGTTAACAATGAACCCAGATGATACAAAGGTTAAGGAAGCTATTAACATATTAAAATCTCAATTTGACATGTTGATCTCTGACCAGGTAGCTACTAATTTATTATATGCAAAACACAATACTTTTTGTAATTCAAACAAACCTGGCAGATGGTTAGCTTATCAGAAGAGCCAAGGTGGCGCAGTGGTTAAATGCAGCACTGCAGGCTACTGCTAGATCAGCAGGTCAGCGGTTCAAATCTCACCGGCTCAGGGTTGACTCAGCCTTCCATCCTTCCGAGGTGGGTAAAATGAGGACCCAGATTGTTGGGGGCAATATGCTGACTCTCTGTAAACCGCTTAGAGAGGCCTGAAAGGCCTATGAAGCGGTATATAAGTCTACTGCTATTGCTATTGCTATTGCTATTGCTATTATCAGATTAGGAAAAAAAGGAAAACTCGAAATATATCTAAACTGACTTACAGAGGGAAGTAGGTGTTTCAACAGGAAGAGATTCAAAAGGCTTTCTGGGAATTTTTTACAGAACTGTATAAAGGGGATAAAATTAATGGTTTAGACATAGACAAATATTTGGACAAAGAGAAAATACCTTCAGTTAGAGAAGAGCACAGGCAAAAATTGAATCAACCAATAACCTCGGGGGAAATCCTGCAGGTAATTAAGCAATTAAAGTCAGGGAAAGCACCAGGTACAGATGGCTTGACAGTGGTTTACTATAAAAACTTACAGTTAGAAATGGTAGAACCTCTT
Organism: Thamnophis elegans; assembly: GCF_009769535.1. Lineage (NCBI taxonomy): Eukaryota > Metazoa > Chordata > Lepidosauria > Squamata > Natricidae > Thamnophis > Thamnophis elegans. The sequence goes on along the minus strand of NC_045544.1, from coordinate 70,634,749 downwards.
AGAGAATTATTTAATAAAATTCTATCGGAAGGTAAAGTGCCCCCATCATGGAAGACAGCGTTTATATCGTTGATACCCAAAGATGATCAAGATATTACTCAGCAAAAAAATTATAGACCTATTTCATTACTTAATGTAGATTATAAAATTTTTACTAAAATACTAGCAAATAGGTTAATGGTGGTTATTCAACAATTGATACATACCGACCAAACAGGTTTTATACAGGGGAGACAGATGAAGAGCAATGTTAGATTAATCATTAATGCTTTAGAATATTTGGGAAAGAACAATCAAATCCCTGCCGCGTTCATATTTTTGGATGCTGAGAAGGCCTTTAATCGAGTTAATTGGCAATTCTTGTTGAAGATATAGCAAAAAATGCAGATAGGAGATAGCTTTTTACGCTCAATTAATACAATATATCAACAGCAAACAGCCCAAATCATAGTCAATGGAAGCTTAACAGACTCCTTTCAAATCGAAAAAGGTACAAGACAGGGCTGTCCTTTGTCCCCACTATTGTTCATTATAACTTTGGAAGTATTATTGAATAAAATACGGGGCTTGGATGGTTTAAAAGGGATTAAGATTAGACAGCAAGAATATAGAGTCCGCGCCTTTGCGGATGATTTGGTCATAATATTGGAACAACCGCAGGAATCCAGTATGGTCTTAATGAATACGATTAATCAATATGGTCAGGTTTCTGGCTTTAAAATAAATTTAGGAAAAACTAAAATATTAGCCATAAATATGAATATTAAACAAAAGGAAGAATTAGAAGTGATGCTAGGATGTGAGGTAGTTAAAAAAGTCAAATATCTTGGAGTTAATATTTTAACTTCAAATGGGAAATTATATAAGCATAATTATGAACCACTTTGGCATAGTATACAGACGGAGATGAAAAAATGGGAGAAATTGCACTTATCTTTGATGGGTAGGATAGCAGCAGTGAAAATGAACATTTTACCAAAATTTTTATTTCTTTTTCAAATGTTACCAATACTTAAAAGAGATGCGAATCTTTTAGAATGGCAGAAGGGTATCAACAAATTTGTATGGGCAGGAAAGAAGCCGAGGGTAAAGATGAAAATAATGCAAGATGTACGTGAAAGAGGAGGATTGAAATTACCTAACAAAATTATATTATGACACAGTGGCATTATCTGCAATTAGTGATTGGACCCATTTAACCAATGATAGAATATTGAATATCGAGGGACATGATTTGGTATATGGTTGGCATGCTTACTTGTTATTTAACAAAAAATTGGATAAGAATTTTAAAAATCATATTTTAAGAAATGCTTTATTGCGGGTCTGGAAAAAATATCAACACAAACTAAATGACAAGTTGCCCATGTGGGCAATTCCTAGACATGCAATTGAAAATATGAATATAGAACAAAAACACGATAGAACCACTTACAGACAACTTCTCACTTCTGAAAGGGGGGTGTAACAATTAAAATATTTAGAGGTACTAAAAGAGGAGAAGGTAGTTCAAACATGGTTCCAGTATGGCCAATTACAGGCTAGGCGGAAAATAGATCAAAAAACTGGTTTTGTTAAAGTTGAGGATAATCTGTTTAAACAAATAAGAGATCAAAGCTTAATGCACATAAAGAGGATATATAATGTACTAATACAGATGGATTCTGAAACGGAACTGATTAAAGATTGTATGATAAAATGGGCTCAGAATATTGAGGAACCAATAATGCTGGACATGTGGGAAAGGATATGGGTAAGAAATGTGAAATTTACACAAGCACAAAATTTGAGAGAAAATTTCTATAAGATGTTTTATAGATGGCATTTAGATCCCAAAAAGCTTGCTTCTATGTATCCGAATCTACAGCCTAAATGTTGGAGATGTGGTTCTCTTGATGCTACATATTTTCATATATGGTGGACATGTCGAAAGGTTAAGGCATTTTGGATAAAAATGTGGTGGATCATGCAAAATATCTTCAAAAGAAGGATAAAATTCACCCCTGTTATTTTTACTAGGTATATGTACTGACTTTACAGCAGTAGAGACTAATTTGGTTCTGTACTTAATAACGGCAGCAAGACTGTTGGTGGCGCAATACTGGAAGAAGGAAGACGTGCCTACAACTCAAGAATGGACTTTGAAAGTTATAAACTTAGCCGAGATGGCAAAAATTTCAGCATATCTCAAAGATCACTCAAACGAGAGATATAAAAGAGACTGGAAAAATGGATTGACTATACACAAAGCAAATATGGGACTAAGAAACTCCAGATAGCCTATGCTTAAGATTAGCAATAAGTTAAACTGTTTAAAGTTTGGGTAACAGTAAGAAGCTGAGTTCAACGTAGAGATCTTATCGACTTTTTTTTTTTTTAATCTTCTTTGTTTTAAGATATTTTAGACTGTGTTTGTTAAAAAGCTATACCGTGTACGGGCTCTGGGAAGTCGGGGGGAGGGAAGGGAGGTGGGGTTTTAGGGGGAGAGGGGAGGGGGGAAATATAATATGTGTTAGATCTTAAAGCACATGATTGCACTCGTATACTGTGGCTCTTTAATGTTAGGGTAAAAATAGGACAAGCTGAACATATTGATAGACAATAGAAATACACCGAAGGGAGGAGTAGAGCGAAAGAAGAAAGAGGGGTAGAGAAGGTGGGAGAGAGGATTGGAGGTAGGAGGAGAAGGAAGGGAGGGAATGTATTGGGAGAGAGGAGTGATAGAGCGGGAGGGGAAGTAAGAAGTAGAGGGGAATGTTGGAAGGAAGAACGAAAGTGGGAGGGGGGTGAAAGAGGGTGTATGGTGGGTCAAGGTGGTATATTGGGTTTGTATTTTGGGGGGTATTGTCTATAAAAGGGAGGGCTGTGTTTATTATTCAATGTTATATGCCCCGGTTATGCACAGTATACATGTGATTGTATGGAATGAAATGGAAATAAACATATTTTTAAAAAAAGAAGAAAAAGAATCAAAGCAGGAAATCCAGGCAACAAACTGTTACAATAATACAGTTGTGAAATAATCAGGGCACAAACCAATACTTGGCAATCTAAGAGATCAGGAATGAGCACATCTGGTTCAATTCCTAAACTGGAATGTGGAGGATTTTAAAAACCACTCTCTTCATATATAGGTTCATCTTAGCTTATCATCTATTAAAATCCTCAGATCCATGACAACTAAGTACTCAGACAGTTGATAACCCTAAAAGCAAACTAGAATGGTAAACAATTAAATAACGGTGATTAGGATAAAAAACAATTATGTGTGTTTTCTGGGTGTTATGTTCAGAGTTGTGTAATATAGTTTATAAGCCAAAGTGACCACAGGGCAAAACAACAATGAATTCCACTCTGTGTCATCTAAAAAAAGAACAAAGGCTTATGATTAAATAAATTGGACTAATTAGGATACGAAATTAAAAAGACAAATTAAGGAGCCAAGGGTAAACTAACTACTATACTTACTGTATACAGGTAGCCCTTGAGTTACAACCATATTTGAAATTTTCTATTGCTAAGCAAGGCAGTTGTTCAATGAGTTTTGCCCCATTTTACAACCTTTTTGCACAGTTGTAAAGCAAATCACTGTAGCTATTACGTGAACCATGCAATCATTAAGTGAATCTAGCTCCCCCCGTTGAGTTTGCTTATCAGAAGCCAGCTGGGAAGGTTGGTGGTGATACATCACCCTAGGACAATGCAACTGTCAGAAGTACATGCCAGTTGCCAAGGGCTCAAATTCTGATTACGTAAACGTGGGGATGCTACCATGATCATTAAGTGGGAAAACTGGTCATGTCACTTTTTTCAGTTGTAAATTTGGTCACTGAATGAATGATTGTAAGTCTTCCCCACCATTAAGAATGGGAAATAAGATATTTCTAAGCAATTGAAAATATGGAACCTGAAAGTAGGGAAAGCAGGGGTGGGAAGACACTGGAAAGTGATGGGTTAAGCTAGACCAGGGTGTCAAACTTGCAGCCCGTGGGACAGATGCATCACATGCTGGCCATGCCTACACCTCGTTTAGCGAAAGGGGGAAAAGTCACGATACGTCACATGACGACGCCATGATGATGTGAGTTGACACCCCTGAGCTAGATGGAAGATCAGCAGGTGAAGATCAGTAATGAAAGGTGAGGGGTTATGTCTGAATCATTTGTGGCCTAATTTAGACAATATCACAATTTCCTAAATATGGATTCCTATGAATGGACTGGTGGATTTCAGTCAGTTTCATGCACTCTCCCCTTTACATTAGGGAATAGAAAGAAAATACAAAGAAGTATTTTTTTAATAAGGGCCATGTGCAAGTATGCTTGAATTCTCCAGCAACAACCCAACAACCAATGACAGTGATGGCTAACCTTTTTGTCATCACATGCCGAAAGCGCATGTGTGACCAGTGGTGGGCTTCAACTTTTTTAGAATCTATTCTGTGAGTGTGGCCAATTTTGTGGGCATAACTTGGTGGTCATGTGATTGGGTGGGTATGGCCAACTTGACATCACTCATGCACACTCAGTCACATGACCACCACCCCCAAGCCATATGCAAAAAATTTTGAGACTCCTATGAAGGGGGGAAAAGAAGAGGGGAAAAACTCCCAAAAATAGACAACTGGAGGATTAAGGGTCGAAATTAGGGAAATCAAAGAAGGCAGGACAGAGGGGAATCCAGTAGAAAGCTATTGCATGCTGCGGAAAGAACTTTGGGAGATCGGAGGAGGCAGGACAGAGGGGAATCCAGGAGAAAGCAATCCATGCTGGAGAACGAACTTTGGAAGATCGAAAGAGGCAGGACAGAGGGGAATCCAGGAGAAAGCTATCCATGCTGGGGAAAAAAACTTTGGGAGATCGGAGGAAGCAGGACAGAGGGGAATCCAGGGGAGAGCATCACATGCTGGGGAAATAACTTTGGGAGATCAGAGGAGGCAGGACAGAGAGGTATCCAGGAGAAAACTCCTGAGCTTGCCGCTGCTGTCTGGCAGATTGTCCTGCTGGACCTCTCCATGCCTCTCCCTTCACCACCTCCACTCCCAGGTATGGGACTTGACACCAAATTGCACGTGTGGTGTGTGCTTGTGTCCTGCAGTCATGCATAGTGCCTCCACCCCACCCTGGGTTCCTCCTTTTGCATTCTGTTTTTGTGTCTTTGGGTGGAGGGAAGCGTGCCCTGCATGGCATCCTAGCTCTGTGCTCTGCTCCACCTGAAGGCACAAAAATGGACCAATTTTTTTTTAACTGCTTTCAGCAGCCTTGGCTCTAGGCGCTTGTTTTCCTACTTGGAAGCCAGGCAGTGCTCGCCTGCTCACTGCTTTTCCTTCCCCATCCTGGAAGACGAGGAATGCGAGGGGGACCCCTCCCTCCCATGGATGGCTCTGGACCAGCAGAGTCTCGTCCTCCTTTTTAACCAGGTGGCTATCAGAGAGAAGAGGACAGCATGTGCTCTTGGGCTTGGGCAGAGCTGAATCCTCAGCTCCTGTTCTTTGGCAGTTGCACAAGCCCACGTGGCATGCGCTGCCCTCTTTTCTCTTGACACGCGAGGGGGACCCCTCCCCCTGTGGATGGCTCCAGATCAGCGGAGCCTCATCCTTCTTTGCAATCCCACACATGTGTGCTCTGCCACCCCACATGCGCCTGCAACTCCTGCCCTGCCTGCACCCCATCCCCCACACGTGTGGCAGAGACCAGAAAACCATCTGGCCAGTGGGAGACACCTGTACGTGCACGTGTGGTGGAGCTGAGCTGTAGCAATGGCCCATGTGCCCGCAGAGAGCACTCTGCATGCCACCTGTGGGATACGTGCCATAGGTTGGCCATCACGTGCCTATGACAAAAAGTGACACACAAATGAAAGAAGGAAAAGAATCAAGGGAACAGAAAATATATGGGGCTGATAATATTGTCTTTGGGAGGATTTCCTTAAGAGTCATATGAAATTGAAAAAGTAAGGAGACATGAATAGAAAGGAGATACAGAAGAACCATGACCACATGATTCCACCGCCTCTTAAATCTTCTCAGGCTTAGAAATAAAATAATGTTCAAAGTATCTGCAGCAAGGGAAGAAGATAGCTCACTATCATTTTACCGTAGATGAAAAAAATTCGATGTTCGGATAGATCTTATATTTATTGTCATGCTTCCTGTGGGGACCACTTCAAAGGTCTAACAGTCAGAGATCCCAATGTGCATATTATGGGAAATAAATTATTGAGAACCTTCTGTGATATGTATCAGAAAGAACTGTATCATGATTAAATATGGCAGGCAAACAGCTGTTTTATACACAGTCCCATCCCAGTACACATTTGCCTCTAGAATACATAGAATTTGAAAATAGGTTTCAGCATTAATGCTATCTTAGTTTAAAGGCCTGGATGAAGATCGCAACTACACAATTAAGTTCACTTAAACCTGTGGCTGTCTAGTGCTACAGTTGAGGATCTGAGGTTTTCCATGCATCCAATACAATTCAGTCAAAATAGGAATGTTAGGTTTAATCAATAACTGTTCTTACTCCAAAGATGGTTTTTGAAGAGGCAACTGGGCTCTCTTGTTTTTCTTAAGGAGATGTTTCACTTCTCATCCAAGAAGCTTCTTCAGCTCTGACTGGATGGAGGGGAATGGAATCCAATCAGAGCTGAAGAAGCTTCTTGGATGAAAAGCAAAATGTCTTCAAAGAAAAACAAGGAAGTCCAGTTGCCTCTTGAAAAAGCACATTTGGATCAACCATGACTTGGATGAATGAGAATCCCATAGACATTGTTCTAACTCCACCACTGCTAATCCAAGATAACCTCCCCAAGATGGGGTTCTCTAGTGTGTGGTTCAGCAGATAATATGGCCTAAATATAAGGTGTGTAGCAACAGGCCTAGCACTGAATTGATTCTATTCAGTATGAATCAATCCCTTTTGATTCTTCAAATCACAAAGGTAATTATTTGTTCTTGTTATGATAGCTTAATCTTTGGTGACTTCATTATGACTTCATATTGTCTTCTTGACAACAACAAGGACAACAGCATGTCCTTGGCCTTCTTCAGGATTTTTTTTTAACTTTTCTCAATCTAACCTGCAATTATAGTACCTCCTGGTGGTCTTCCATCCAAATATTAACCAACTCTGATTGATATGCAGTGTTTTTCTGGTATGGTCAGGTTCTCTAGCATTTACTGGAAGAATAATCTCAAAAATTAAAAAGGTTGGATCAAAGTAACAATTTAGTCTGGAGCAACTCTAATTATAGGGCAATTAATAGCGCAAAATTTTATGATTGTTTCCAATTAATGGTAATTAATCATTGATCTTTTTTATCCATATATGTCCAAAACAAATAATTTCAAGTTGTCCACTCTGGTATTTACAACTGCATGGTCTAACATGTCCAAACAATGCAATCAACTCTATTTAGGCAAAAGAGTACGGTCATGGTTATTTTGTCTTTGCTGACGTCCACCTGAAAGTAAACTCTTAGTTAAATATTTAGCTGCCCTAATCTCATTCTTTTATACTTTATAGAAGTCCTAATATCCTGAAACAATGGTGTTGGCAAGATCACTCCTATTTTTACACAAATACAATGTGGCAATATGTTGTGAAATTTCTCAGAGTCATTTAGTGAAGTAAGCAACAATTGGGGGGAGGAATCTCTTTAAAAGTATCATACATTGATTTGTTTGGAACAATGATATTTAAGAAAAACAAAGTGAAGATAAAAGGGTTATAGATCAACCTGTCTATAGCATTCTACTTTTATGGCTCTTAGGTTTAGAAGTTATGTTCTGATTTGAAGATGGGTGTCCATGGGTGTCAGAAAAAAGTCAAGATGGTGATTATGTCTATCAAAGCCTTGATCCTTTTTTTAAAAACATTGGTTGGGTATGTGATGCATGTTAAAAGAGGTGAGACTTCAATCATGCAATCACAGCTGCCATCTTGATTTGGGAATGTGCCTAACTATTGTTTTATTGATTCTGACAAGTGTTATGTGCTGAAAAATGGTGAGGAACTTATAATGTTCATTTCAACAAGTAATACAATCTGGCAGTATATTCCTGTATTGATATCTCACCAATTTCATTGGAAAAAAGATTCAGACAACAAGAATTTTCACATCTTCCCCAATTGCTCAATGGGGAAAGGAAAGCCATTTCAATACCCTAGCTCCTCCCACTCAGGGAAATAGTTCACCTGTTGGATTTCCAGCTGCACAACAACTGTCAGAAGACCCTAAACCAGAAAAAATTATTTAAAATAGAGTCTCCTGTGATTGATGGGAGGTTTTTTTTTTTTGGACCGAGATAACATAATATTAAAAATTCAAATTATGACTGTAAAACTATTTTATTGTACTGATCTAACCGTATTCTGATATCTCAGCTGGATCCTTTCATATGAGAATATGGTCTAAGATCTGGAATGTATATATTTTTATCTTTGTGTTTTGTTTCTCTCTCCATTTTTTGCCATTATTTTAAAAAAAAATAGAGGTGTTTTTTTTAAAAAAAAGTTTAAATGTTATCAGACTAAAAACCAGGAGACCATGAGTTCTGGGCCCACATTAGGTACAAAGCCACAAGGCTGTTGATTTTACTATCGCTTCACTTCGTGCATATGCACAGTTCAATGGAAATTGTTCTTCACGGATGTGCAGAACAATTTACAGTAAACTGCGCATGTGCGATCACTACAAAACAACATGGCGGCGACATCAGAGGTGATGGGGGAACCAGTTTGGGGGTGTGGCAAGCATGGATTACTGCTGGTTCTGCAACCCAACAAAAACGGGTCACCTCTGCACAAGACCAATAATTTTCTCTCAGCCCTAGAAAGTGGCAATGGCAAACCACTCCTGAAAAACATTGCCTAAACACTGGAGAGATTTGTCCAGGTAGCTTCCAAGAATTGGGTTTGATTGAACCCCCCCCCCCAAATATGCATATGCATGCACATATGCATGTGTGTGCATGTGGCATATAAACACATACACTCACATTCTCTGGGAACGCTGTTAGAGAGATATGAGAGACAATGCGCAAGGACATTGTCATTATCCTTAGCAGTGGAGAAGAGGTAGTGCAATGGATCATTTCTGATGAAGAGGGACCATATTTTGAATATGCACATATTGCATATTTTCAATATTTTTCTCTTGGTAAAAGTATCTCTCTGAAAGTAGAAAAACAGCTGAGTGAAGAGGAAACAAGAAAAATATGAGCTGCATTTAAGCTTCACTGAAAACAGGAACTATCATCTTACAATCATAATTCGGGTTAATGTCAGGGTTCCAACTAACACCCCCAACGAAAGAAGGCTCTGAGGCTTGAGTTTCCTCAAAGTTCCATTTTATTAGAGATGTCATATTGACAAATCTGGGAAAAGTTTCCAGGTTTTTCCCACCCAAATGAAAGTTCAAGTCCCTGCCCAGCACCCATGTCAATCACATGATCCAATTAGGCATCGTCCAAAACTGGAGATGCCTCCCAGTCACTCCGGCGCAGCTGCAGGGCAAGGTGTCCTTGACTCTCTGAGAAAAGAATGTTATTTTGACTATATCACCCATACTCCATATAATCCCCCGTCCCATTTTCCCACAGTAGAAAATGTGGCGGGGTTGAAGGCCCAATGTAAAAGATGGCTTTCAGGTCTGACACTGAGTTACTGTAGTAGGATCCAGCGATGAATTGATTGTAATACTGGATTATATGGTTTTAATAATAAAACCTTGAAAAGGACCCAAATATTAATTGTACTACCGCAGCTATCAGCAAGTTCAGGTTTTCCAGCCCCTTTGTTCAACTATTATGATAGGGATAATAAACAATCACATGTATGAATAGAAACAGACAAGAAAATACTGTTTTCAGACAACAATGTAAGAATTTCTGGAGAGATTTAACTACTTAATAATATTGTGCACATAGGAACATTGGAACATACCTACACCAGTGATGGGATTCATTTTTTTTATTACCAGTTCTTTGGGCATGGCTTTGTGGGTGTGGCTTTGTGGGCCTGGCAGGGGAAGGTTACTGCAAAATCCCCATTCCCTCCCCACCCCACTAACCTGCTTTCCAGTTCCGTTCTCCTGTTCAGGGCAACAAAAGCAGATCAGCTGGGAGACTGGGAGGCAACGGGGGCAGGGCCAGCCTATTTGCTGGTTCTCCAAACTACTCAAAAGTTCTGTTACCGGTTCTCCAGAATCTGTCAGAACTGGCTGGGTGAATACCACTTCTGACATACACTCAGCAAAGTTACTGGAATTCACTTTCAGAAAAGCAGAATTAGATTTTAGGGGGGGAAACCCAATATTGAGATTAGAAAAGAACTGGAAATTTGAAACATTATTTGGTCCTAGTAAAAAAGTTATTTATCATATGTGTTCCCATTCTATGACAGAAATGTATCCACTTCTTGTGTAATGTTAGGACATATAACATTCAAAAACTGTGTATCTCAAACCCAGAATCTCAGATAGGTTACATTATGATTGTAATATAAAACATGTCAAAGGGATTTTTGAAGAATGTGTAACATCCCAATTATTTTTTACAGAGGTTAAAATGGCTGCATATTTGTTTACTTTTCAGTAGGATATTAATTCCATGCTATGGTTGAATTGGTCAACTACCGTATTTCCCCAAAAATAAGACAGAGTCTTATTTTCTTTTGATGCCAAATAAGCACTTGGCCTTATTTTTGGGGAGGTCCTATTATTTTTGAGGTGCAGGAGGCGGCAAGAGTGGTCACCTCATGGCTGCTGCTATGTTGAAATATTTTGGGGGAAGGCTTATTTTGGGGGGAGGGCTTATTTTAGCACATGTGCTCAAAAGCCCAATTGGGCTTATTATCCAGGGAGGTCTTATTTTCAGGGAAACAGGGTACTTTCTAAAATGTGTTGTTGGCTTTGTCCACACTGGAGTTCACTAGGTATCTTTTTGACACAACAGCAACTCTTTATTATTGCATAGCACTCATGATTATTTTTATAATAATGTTTAGTCATGTTTTCTAAAATTACTTGAGTGGGGAGGGATCAGTGGTGAAATAATCAAAACTGACAAAAATATTTTCCTAAAAGTTTTTCACAGATGAATCACACAATTATATAAATAAGGTAGGGGACTTTTTCCCTTTCCTGATAAGCTGGCATCATCTAACTGGAATGAAGTTTTGGGACTGCGTAGGATTACTTGAAGAAACCACAGATGCCGCATACAGACATTATGTAAAAGGCAAATTCCCGTTAGGGAATATTAAGAAAGAGACTAAAAATGGTTGATGTTCTCATTCTTTGTGCAGTTGGAATACTTTATTCAGCTTTGCTATCAATGTTGCAAAAATGAAAACTAGAAACAATTCCAGAAAGTGGTCTTGGGGTAGAGTAACTATATAATTACTATAAACACCAAGCATTACAAAATTGTTAATTAAAAAAGGAAGGAAAAGGAACTTTAACTATGAACATCTAAGAAACAGATGATAGCCCTCAAAGAATCCTCTCTGCAATTAACATGTGCTAAAACTTGAAGAGAGTGACTGAATTGATTTTATCTGAAGTTGTGTCATTTTATCTAGATTTCTCCATAGTAACATTCCTTTATTTCTCCTATATTTCCCTTTACACAATAAACTCCTTTTATATGCTTTGCAACCAATGGGATATTGGAAAGAAATAATGTTGATAGTGGTGTGCTTCGGTCCATCAGTCTAATAAATTTCTTTAAATCATTATAGAAAGATAAGAAGAAAGATTGCATTTGAAAAGTGGGCTGCATCAGGCCGGGAAGAAAAACATTTCAGGAAAAATATTCCTTCATCCTTATGGTGGCAACTGCTCTTTTCTAAGCTTCCATCTCTTCTCTCCTCTGCCTCTTTCCATAATCAGATCCACAGGGGAGGGTACCCAGCCCATCCTATACTTTCCAATGGGCACATTCAGTCAAACACAAACTGGCTGGAAAGAATCCAGAAATAATGTTTGGCATGCTTTTCCTACTTTCTGATCTTTTCCAAATGCAGGTAAAATGAGCTTTAGGGATAAAATACTGTATAAAAAGGTAAGACCAAACCCTAGGAAACTTAGGAAAAACCCAAAGCAATAAAAAATAAGTCTGACATCAAGTTTTAACAAATATCTGGGAATTCTATTTTGTTTTTACGTTGACAATTCTCAGTTTACAGCCTCAACTCAATTTAACTCTTGGGAAATCCTCAGATCCTGATAGCTAAATGCTTTAGATAACATTTAGATGACACAAGTGCTTATTCAAAACTTATTAAACTTTTTCCACATTTTGGTAAAATGATTGCAAAGATAATAGATGAGAGATTAGGAGAGAGCGAGAGAGAGCTATGATAGACAGACAGACAGAAAAATAGACAAACAGACAGACAATAGATAATAGATAGATGATATAAATAGAACTGTGTCATGCAGATACCTGATTTTACCTGAAAAACATTTAAATATTGCAAAAAAGATTTATTTCACTTAACTATCCTTGAACTGACCTTGCTGCTGTATCTATAGACAGAAAAAAGAAGGAGGAAGGTTATCCTCACAAACAATTCAGGTACTAGACACACAAATACACAAGTCAGGGGCAGGTCATACTGACTAATTTCTTTATGGTAGAAGTGAAGGAAACAGCTGCAAGTTCTATAGTTAGGAACAGGTATTTATCCACCAGCTTATTCCCGTTAAAAGCTTTACAAAGATCTTGCATTAAATACTAACATATTTATCATGCTTTCTAAGGTCAGGATGTCTCTGGAAGGAAATACATGGGCCTTGGAAAAGGCACAAACTGTGGATGGACAGAAGGGCCTAACTGAACATTACGAATACATGAGACAGTGTGGCACCTGAGCTTCACAGACATTCATAATGCTCAGTTAGTCCTTTCTGTTTCTCTGCTAATTTTGTTTTATTAAACTAATTCTAGTTCATTGGAATGCCCACATGATGTGGTAACATTATATCCTGGCTTACATTATCATATACGTAGTTATGGAACTGTTCATCAGACAGTTTCTTGTGTTGGCGTGCTTACTATTCTCTCCCCCTGGAGAAGGAGTCCACTCCTATTACCATTGTCACAAGACAACAGAAGAAACAGCAAGAACTACTCTATTTTCCATTATTCCCAGAACCTTTTTGAATGGATTGAAATTTTAACTTGTTTTAGAAAATAATATCATCTGAACACAAGAGTGAATAGAGTGAAATAAGAATGAGTAAAATAAGTACTCTTTCAGAAAGTTGTTTCTTTTTGCTCAACAGACTACTATGCAGAATGGAAAAGTTGTTATGAGCTGTTGGGAAGAAAAAAGAGATTGAAAAACATGAAGCTTTCTGACAAGATCTAAACATGTCGTATCATTAGCAAGACTGGTCTCTCATATACAAGCATCAAACAGGTTCTGTTTCCAAGGGCAGAAACATTAAGTTCAATAATTATCATATGATTGTGTTGAAGATATGAGATGTCTGCAATATTTGCTTTCTGTAGGTTGTAAACATGTAGCTCATAAAAAATGGAATGCAAGAATTCCAGAAGATAACTGTTCCCTTTATCAGATCAACATTTGTCACTTTGGGTAACTTCTTCTTTTTTCTGTTTTGTCTTCTTTTACGTACAAAATTACTTTGTCATACTCAGACACTGTATACACCTGAGTTCTTATTCCTGAAAGTGAATTTCAAAGAAATATTGTTGCAGCTGTTTTTTTTAATTTTATAAAATCCCTAATTCATATCTAGATGGTTCAGATGACACGTGATCATCCATCCCAGTCTAGTACCTGTTCCTGCCACAGGTTCAGATGAATAACCTAGAGCCAAGGAATCATGAAACGTTTCTATGTGGCTCTCAGTCTATTTCTGAACTGCTGCTAATTTCTTAACAAACAAACAAACAGTTTTATGATTTGATACCTTAGCCAAATTGTAGGTGAGAGACTTAATTTATGAAAAAGTGAATGACTATCTTCTGCTTTGATCACACATACTCTTATTATAAGAGCAGTGGTGTTGCAGTGGTTGGGATACAGTACTGCAGGCTACTTCTGCTGACTGCCTGCTGACTGCCTGCTGACTGCAATTTGGCAGTTAGAATCTCACCAGGCTCAAAGTTGACTCAGCCTTCCACCTTCCGAGGTCAGTAAAATGAAGACCCTGATCATTGGGGGCATAATACTGACTCTGTAAACGGCTTAGAGAGGGCTGTAAAACACTTTGAAGTGGTATATAAGTCTAAGTGCTATTGCTGTTGTCCTTATTACATTTCACAAGATTTGCATGCCATTGCAAAGGGTCTACCACTTGTATCTACAGAGGCAACTAAGAAAAAAAAGGTAGACTATTGCCTCTCAAACAGTAGTGATTTCCTCAAGTTGGATGAAACCAAAACTCCAGAGAAGACTTGGGCTGTTTGGGAAAATAAATCACCTCAATATTAGAACAAAAGACTCCAATCCAATCTATCCTTTTCAAAATCCTCAAAAGAGTTCTGATCCTGCTCTGTTGAGATGACTGCAACTAGTTTAAAATGGGAGAGGGCTTTGGTCATCTTCAAAACTGACCACGTTGGGAATGGTATTGAGGAAGTAGATTCAGTTCAGTGATCAATAGGCCTGCCTTCAATTCATAACTATTCTTGAATTGTTATTGAAGTGTTACAAGAATTGGTCTAATCACAATGAACTATTCTTGTGTTCCTTCCTGTATCTTGGGAAGGACAGGGAAAACTTGGAAATGAAACCCATGGAATGATGGTATATTAAGTGTGTCCCCTCCAGCTGACTGCCTTTATTATTGTTTTGTTTCTGAAGAAGATCAAAAAGTTCATCTCTTATATTTCTCATCATCCTTAATCCCACATAATAAATTCTGCTGCATCCAGGAAGATACATCATTATTTCATATCTTCAGTGCTTCCCATAATATTTGTCATCTCTTCCAAAGACTGAGAAGCTCTCCAGGTCTCCCAGTGAAGAACAAATCCATACAATCTTGAGCAGGAGTGGGTTCCGGCAGGCACTACTGACAATTTGCTTGTGGATGTGCTGTGCGTATACGCTGCATGCCCAAGTGCAGTGCAGTTAAAATTGTTCGCATGCACAGAACCCCAAAACAAGATGGCTGCGCCTACAGCACTGCCCAGAGAACCAGTTCGGGGGTGTGGCAGGCTTGGGTCACTGCCGGTTCCAGCAACCCAGGCCACCAAACCACTAATGGTTTGGCCAAACCGATTTGAACGGTTAGGAACCCACAATTGATCTTGAGTTCTTCAAGCCAATGCCAGTTAAATTTCCTATTTTGCTAGTACAAGTATGGAGAAGATTACTAGACTAGAAATATTATCTTCCAGAAAATCTCTGTGGAACATTTTGTTCAGTACTGTCTGCATGCAAGACACATTTTCAAATAATTACATCATGTAATTCAACACCCAGTCTGATAACTGGAGTGATGGCATAACCTGCCAATTCCTAAAAAAGTATCAAACTCTTGTGTGGAAAAATAATCCTGGATTGCTTCTATGACTACAAATGGTTTGAGAGAGGTTCCAAGAAAGAATGCACCTCAAAAGAGAGGATGCTTCAAATGGTAAGATCAGTTGAACAGGAGACACTAATGCAACAGTGAGACAGATGTAGAGACAGAAAGTAAAGGGGGCTGAAAGAAATATAAGGAATGGAATCCTGCAACTCAGGAAAGTGCCATGAAGTTATACAGCATGGCATACACTTGAATAAATAAAAGACAATGAACATCAACTCAGGGTTAAGGATGGTCTGCCCGAAACTGTAGTACAATTCCAGTTTTAATTCAGGCAATGGGAGATGCAGTTCAGCGCATCTGTAAGATCACAAAAGGCAATTAGTTATATTAATTAAAATTATATTCTCCAGAAATAAATAAATAATTTGGTCAATTTGAATGCCAAAATTGAAAGTAAGCATTCAGATGGACTCATTGATTTCCATGAGATTTGCCATCTCATGTATGTATATGTGATATATGTTATCATTATGCATTCTGCATTATTTCTCAAAATAAGATCTATGATGAATCCTAGGAAGCAAAATGCTTTCAATCTGCTATAGTGTTGCCAAAGCCAAATAAAACCCATCCACTGTTCTAAGCTCCAGCCAACAGAATTGTTGGTAGAGCATCTCTAGATGATCTTCATCTACAGTTGTTTCAGGGACAGTTTTAGTTGCTCTGATCAGGGCCGGATTTAGATGAAAAGAGGCCCTAGGCTATTCCACTTATGAGGCCCTTTCATCTCCCATTTTTAAGTTTGTAAATTACATGAGAGACAATAAAATACATCATTACTGTGATATATATCAATATATATCAACATATATAGCTGGCCTCCCGACGGAGGGCGGCTCTGCTCTGCGGCAAAGGCAGCGAGGCCAGCCGCCTCCCCTGCTGCGCTCAGCTGCCCGGCTCGGCCCCCTCACCCTCACCTGCCTGGCCGCTGGTGGGCTCCGTGTCGACGGGCGGCTACTGGGAGCGGCCGCGACTCTCGCCCGACCGCTGGTGCCGGGAACGTGGGCGGGCTCCCTAACTGCTGCGGCGCTGGAACGATCTTAACCAATACATTTTTATGTTTGTTTATTAGTCATATGCGTAGAATTTCTCCTTATTTTCGGTTCAATGTTTTAGTGTTCACTGTTTTTAGAATAGTGTAATTTTAATTTTGCTAACAATTTGAATGTAGGCCCCTCTTGATCTTGAGGCCCTAGGCTGAAGCCTAGTTAGCCTATAGGAAAATCCGGCCCTGGCTCTGATGGATGGTCTAGTAGACGGTACAACTCGGTAATTTGTCTGTGCTTGTGCTTACATATATCTTGACATCTTCTGACACCATCTGAACCACTTTCAGGAATTGATGGATGGGAACATGGTTTTGTTGTGGTTCTACGCCTATCATTAGGGTTTCATATAGGCAAACTGGGGAATTACTGCTTTTTTCTCAGCTTTTACCTTATGGGATGCTATAGGGTTCTACTCTGTCTCTGTGTTAACTGATATGGCCCATGAACCAATTATCAGGATCTAAATGCCATAGTTAAACAGTCTACACCCAGTCTACACCTACACCTACTTCACCTTTACATTTTCATAAAATTAGGCCAGTAGTGGGATTCACTTACCTTCCCTACTGCTCCGCAAATGTGAGTGCATGCGCCACATCTGTGCATGTGCACTGCCTTCTGCGCACGCACAGTGCTCGCGCATTATGTTGGGGCAGGTGGGTGGAGCTTCCTGCAGTTGCCACTACCGGTTTTCGCGAACCAGAGAGAACCGGCTGAATACCACCTCTAGATTAGGCCACCTCTAGATTAGGCCACCTCTAGATTAGGCCAACACTCTCATGAGCTTCTGATGGGACTCATGAGCTTCTGATGGGTAATAAAACAAGAAACAACTATAAATAAAAGATCAGCAATTACAAACCTTGAATGTACACTACAGACAGGACCTCCAAATTCAGAAACGTTTCTATCCATCCATTAATGGAGAGACTGCACTGAACCAGTCAACACCTGCCAGAGGGGAAAAAACAGTGCATTCTGGGTACAGCTGTAGGACAACCAAAAGAAATACATCCAGAAGCTTGGAAGTGGATTTTTTTTTTTTTTTTTAAAGTTGAAATGAGAGAACTTGCAATAACAGCAGAAATGGTGGAGTAATCAAGGGAAATCAAAAACTGGTCAGCACCGGGTAACGATGAACCATAGTTTTTGATTGAAACATTGGTCTACACCAGTGATGGGATTCAGCCAGTTCTCACCTATTCAAGAGAACCGTTTGTTAACTTTCTAAGCAGTTTGAAGAACCGGTTGTTGGAAGAAATCTCCTTTTGTTTCCTTCCACTTTAGAGGGCTAATCCTGTAAGGCAGTGTTTTTCAACCACTGTGCCGCGGCACACTAGTGTGCCGTGACATAGTGTAAGGTGTGCCGTGGGAAAAACACCTTATATATAGTCACTATAGGCACAGAGTTAATTTTTTTTAACATTTTCTAATGATGGTGTGCCTCGTGATTTTTTTCATGAAAAAAAGTGTGCCTTTGCACAAAAAAGGTTGAAAAACACTGCTGTAAGGAAGGCAGGAAGGAAACATTCTGGTATTGTTTCTAGCCTAATCTTTATTGTCCTGATTACAGAAACTGCTTCTCCTTATTACATTGTAACAGCTAAGAAGAAACACCCATCGATGTGAGTGACATTGAGTTGGCCATGCACACCCAGTCACATGACCACCGAGCCATGCCTACTCAGATGGTTATTAGGGCAGAGAACCGGTTGTTACATTCTTTGACTCCCACCACTGGTCTACACCCATTCGTTGCCAAGAAGTTTAACAATATACTGTAAAGGAGGTGAAATTGAAGATTGGCTAACATCTGGCAAAACCTACCTGGTAATGAAATGCACTAGGTAACAGCTAAGAAATTACCTGCTTGTCAAGGACTGCCAATGATTAAGGGTGCAATCCTGTATTTCTTTGCTGTGCCACTGGACTCAAGGGGGCTTTCCTCAGAACAGAACAAGCGCTATAATTAACCTGAATTTTAGCAATGCAGCTAGGACTGCAGCCACAACGGATGAAATTACAGCCCCCCTGAACAATACAGCTCTGGTAGGAATCTTGTGAGACAAATAGCTATTTCCTTTCAAATAAACGTTATTTTTATGACCCCGGGTTACCCAGCTGTGAGAGACTATTACCCAGTTAAACCTATCCATAGTTGGGTTCCCCCGAAACGGGTGGAAATGGTTTTGCCGTCAACAGCAACAAACAGATACTCCGGGTGCCATCCTAACATTCGGGAGATGAACTGACTAAAGTCACCATCATTCCCCAAACAGCTGATTTATCCCACTGTAACTAGAGAAGGGAAGTCATAAGGCTTATGGTCAAGTCATCTCAAGGGGGTCAGGCGCTCATCTTGATGTTTACCTCACCATAAAGTACTTCCCGGCAGCAGAGTGGACAGGATTCGTTCCCAGAGCAAGGAAAGACGGTCTAGAGATCCTCCACTCCGGGGTGGGGGAACCACAACGGCAAATCGTTCTTACTAGCGAATAGTTTTCTTCCACAGCGAATCCCCCCGCCCCCGCCCGAGCTCTGCAGGGACACGAAGATTGCGCGTGGGCTACTCTGGACCAGAGAAAGGCTGTGACTTGCCACCTTGCAGGCCCTCGTGTCCCGCACGTTATTTCTTTTTTTTCTTTTTTGTCTCCAACACCCACTTTTCCCGTTTGGGTCTCGGCCAGACCGTCCGCGGGGAGGGGGGAGAGGGGGAGGAGGGGGGGCGACGCCTCGGGGCAACGAGTGACGTGGATGTCGCAAGCCGTTAGTTAAAAAGGGGGCTCTTCTGCCCCGGCTGTACAGTCCGGAGAGCAGCTGTCGCGGGGCCGCAGTGGGTGTTTTTCTAAGCAGGCTCTTTGCAAAGCTGGGGGAAATGCAACCTTTACAGCAGAACTGCCAGCCCGTCAGGCCGTTTAAGCAAAGGAAAAGTTTTGGTAAGCGGCGGAAAGTGGGCTTACCCTACGTACGAGGCGATTGGTTGGGAAATCAGGCTGGCGCCTTATTTCCCCTGAATTCTGGCGGAAACCGCTAATCTCCGTGGGACGGACGGACTGCTCTGGGATCGGGGACGGGGTTGCTGAAAGCACAGCCGGGCGCCGGCTTTTCCACCGCTCTTTGGAAAGAAAAGGCGATCCGGCGATCTGACCTGCGTGGGGGCAGCTCGGCTTTGCAGGGTTGACCGTCTTGCAGTCCGCTACCTGCTACCTTGGGAGTCGAGGTTTTTCACCTCCACGCCCCCGTTAGGTGAAAACTAATGGATCTTTCTTGTCATTTTATTTTCACAGCCACCCGAGTGGAAGAAGTAGCAGGCATTCGTGGGAAGTTCCCGACAAAAGTTCCAGTAAGCCTCCCTTTCTCTTCTCTGCTAAATACTCCTAACATTTGCCTAGTTTCTGTTGTTGTTTTTTAAGTGTACCTGACTCAGGGCAGGTTTTCTTGGCCAGTGGTATCATTACCTTCTGTAGATAACAAGAAGTCTGTTTAGGATTGTCTCCTGCTGATAGTAGTAGATGCTTCCACTGGTAGCATGTCCACTGCTTTTAAACATGTTGTGCTTTCTTCTTTTTGAACCAGGTAATTGTTGAAAGATATCAGAAAGAAAAATACCTCCCCCTGTTGGACAAAACAAAGTTTCTTGTACCACAAGAGTTAACTATGACACAGTTTATAACCATCATTAGGTATGTAGCAAGCCACAGATAGGCTATTTATTATTTGTCGGCTGTCAGTGCTTCTGTGCGCACACCCCCTGGCCTGTCTATTTTTGCTACAGGGCTTCTAAGAAAACTTGGGAACTTTGCAAATAGTATGGCTTCTGTTACCCAACACCTTTCTGTGACTTTTCTTCCATTGCTTTGATGAGGTTCAGTCCTTTGAGTCCTTTTGCAAAGTATTCCTCATTATTTGCACAAAGGTATGGTGAGAAAACTAGGCTAGATTAATACAGTCCTGTCTTTTTTTCCTCCTCTGTTTTTTTTAAAGTTCCTAGATTGTTTCAACCATCCAAGAAGAGTTTGATACAACAGATGACCAAGATTTATTTTTTTAAATCTATACCGTTGTGCTTTAAATTCATTTCAATCTATTTTTATTCTCAGCTAGTTTTCCCCAGTCCTATGCAGTCCAGACATGTTCAGCTTTCAATTCCAATATCGACATCAGCCCAAAGTATAGGAAAAGTAATGCTTTAGGAAAAGCTATCCTAAATGCATGTGCATATCTCAGAATAAATACTGACATTTTATTCTTCAGAATCCAGGATGTAACTATGAATTTTTTATTTGGAAAAATGGGACATAGCATCAGTAGCTAAGACGCTGAGCTTGTCTATCAGAAAGTTCTGCAGTTTGAATCCCTAGCACCGCGTAACAGAGTGAGCTCCTATTACTTGTCCCAGCTTCAACCAACCTAGCAGTTCCAAAGCACCTAAAAATGCAAGTAGAAAAACAAGAACCACCTTTGGTGGGAAGATAACAGCGCTCCATGCTCCTTCGGCGTTTAGTCATGCCGGCCACATGACCACGGAGACGTCTTCGGACAACACTGGCTCTTCGGCTTTGAAACAGAGATGAACACTGCCCCCCAGAGTCAGGAACAACTAGCACATATGTGCGAGGGGAACCTTTACCTTTATTCATTCCATCTAGTAATTTACTTTTAAATTTTCCTTCATTTTAAAAACTGCTTACTATGAGCTGGCAAGGGCACTTAAAGTATAAATCCAAAAAAACTTCAGATCTGCAGAATTCATTGCATAACATTATTTTTATCTCAGCTCTACTGCTTCAAGAACTCTTTAAGCTCCTATGACTATTGCTGATCTCAAAATTGATTAGAATCTCTTATAGCCAAGTGAAATAAAGCAGTACATACAAAGTGAGATTACAGAAACTTGGAATGTTCATTAACTGCCATTTTCAAGGTCATAGACTTATCCAATATGTGCTACCCATTAGAATTTCCCAAATAGTGCTCAGAATATTTAATCTTCACTCATCCAATTCTGCCTACAGGAGTATGATTCTTGGAATTATAAAAAATATTTAAAAGTTTTGATTAAGAAGCACACTACATTTTAAAAAAATAATATGCTTATTGCTTTGTGACTACACAAAAAAGTAGTGTGCATTTAATCAGCCAAATAAAATTAGCTAAAATTAGTGTGAAATGGCAAGGAACTCCACCGTTAACATCTCCTAGTCTACACTCTAGGAACAAGTTGAATTATCTTTGCTGTTTGTAACTTTCCTGTACCACCCTCACTATGGAATCTAAACCCCTAAATAAATGCCTTAATAACACGCAAGCTAAATAAATATCTGAGAGCCAATTTGGTGCAGTGGTTAAGGCATCCAGCTAGAAACCAGGAGCCTGTGAGTTCTAATTATGTTTTAGGCACAGAGGCAGCTGGGTGACTTTAGTGCCAGTTGCTGTCTAGGAAGAAGGCAAAAGCATACCACTTTTGAAAAACCTTGCCAAAAAACTGCAGGCAGTCACAAGGCATCAAAAACCGACTTGATGGCACAAAAAATAAATAAATACTAACGTTAATGATAAATGTAAAAAGCTACACTGAACACTATAAAGCTTATCCCAGAAAAATGGAATGCATGTTGGATAGTCTGGACAACTTAAAAATCCATCTTCTTCCTTAACCCTTTTTCAAAGTACAATATACCATTTTCTGGTGGCAACTTTGCACTTGACCATGTATGTAGCTAATCTACTGTCTATCTACTCTGAAGGAGTTTGCATATTTTAGAAGAATGTCTGTTTTCTTTGTTAATCCAGAAGCAGAATGGCATTGAGTGCTACCCAAGCTTTCTACTTGCTGATAAACAACAAGAGTTTAGCCAGTATGTCTTTAACTTTGGCCGAAGTATACCAAGACTACAAAGATGAAGATGGATTTGTATACATGACATATGCTTCCCAAGAGATGTTTGGAGGTCTAACTACTTCCAAAGTAAAATGCAAGGAATATCTCCTAAAAAGATAAGTCTTCACTTGGTGACAGCATGGCTGAACAGTGAGCTGTACATCATTCAGATTACTTGAAGATGAAAGGTGCTCTGTCTAACGCGGGCTCTTCTGCAAAATTAATGGCCCAGGAGTTGGCAAGACCCAACTAAAGAACTGAGGAGTGGGATAAACCATCCCAAACAAATGAAATAGACACATAGTTTCATAATTTGGCTCCTTGCCAGCCAAAGACGTTAGTAGTGATATGCTACCCTTAAATCATGTATCTGCTTAAAAAAGTGTTGCCATAATTGGAAATGAATGAAAACGATGAAATTTTATAACCAAGTTAAATGACCTGGACACAAATTGTCTGCTTAACAGAGAATAACATGTGCACTAGAGAGTAGCAAGCTGTCATAGTTAGCTGAACATTGCAAGGCTGAGCCAGCGCTGACTTTTATATTGTCTGCTTTTATCAAAGCCATTTGCTTTCTTCCTTCAAGAGGAATATTGCTGATGAGTAGGATGGCACCGTAAATTTTGCAGGACGATGTCTTTACACAGACTAGAAGTCGCTCCCTTTACAGAATAGTGACAACTACACACAAGCGGCTTGTAGAATTGAAACTAATATGGTGTAATATAATGGACTCTAACGTTGGGAAAGGAGAAAGGAAAGAGGACAACCAGCAGCAAGGTAGATAGATTCAGTTACCGTAACAATGAGTGTACCATCAGAGTTCCTGAGGGACCAGATTAGGAACAGAGTATCATAAAAAAAATCTATATGGTCACCAAGAGTTGACAACAACTTGATGGCATGTAATCATCAGCCCTTCAGAGAACATTATTGCACACACACATTCCTCAGATATCAATTGCTAAAAATTAGTAAGTGAGTTCTGTTGGGGGTGGTGATGACTGTGTCAAGTAATGCAAGAACATAGCCACTTAAATAGGAACGCAAATTCCTATATGGCATCTCGCAATTGTTTAACTTGTATGTGACTAACTCAGCGTTGGTGCTGAGGCAGCAACTCCAGAAGCTAGAACAGTAGCCTTATCACAAGGCTGTGTTCTTGCCTTTTGATCTCTGCTCTGAGCTTTAACTTTGATTGAAGATAAGATTATAGTATAAAGATGAGCTGTGTGGGTGAATATGCATGTGTAATTGTGTATGTATGTGTGTGCTGTAGAGTCATATGTTGTATTTCATAAAGTGCACCAGGATTACAAGCTACTTAGTCTAAAGCCAGCTAATAAAACCATGTCTTTGAGACTCTTCTATCAATGCCATACTTAAGAAAAATCTATCTCAGTAGAACTGTCTTAAGGTTGCCCCCCAAGTTAAAATCCTGTTGGTAGCCTCTCACTGCCCAAATGACTTGGAAATCTTGGAAGAGTTTTGGAAGGAACAAACTGCAGAGTTGCTGGTATTCACCCCAGAAAATATTGTGAGTTTTCCTTCCAACGTAGACAGGAAGACAGATAAATTTCATGTCCAAAATAGTGGTTTTGAGGAGTCATTGGTTGTAAAGTGAACAAAATTGTTGATCTGGTAAGACACAAAGCTTTATTTGATGGACAAGTCCCGGCTCACATGTAAAGATCCTAACCCAGGGGTCCCCAACCCCTGGGCGGTGCAAACAAGCAAAGCTCCATCAGTGGGATACAGGCAGCACACAAAACCATGCTTCCTCTGGTCGGTGGAAAAACTTTTCTCCACCAAGCCAGTTCCTGGTGCCCAAAAGGTTGGAGGCTGCTACCCTAACCTAATTTAAGAATATTTTATCCAGTTATACTTGATGCTTTTTTGTGAAGTGAAAATAGATATGTATTTGTTGAAAAAAAATTAGAACAATAACTCTATCCTTTAAAATTGTGTTTCCCTCGATATCCTTTATATACGAGTAGTTCAACAACTTTTTGTGCATTTCTAAAAATGACATGCATTTCTGCTTTAACAAGATGACACAGTTTCATTAAAGTAAATGTTTTTGTCTAGTCCATATTTATGGCTGTGCCTGCAGGAGGGGTGCACATTTTTACATGTATTTTCTTATATGCCTTTTTGTTATTTTGTGACACAAGCTGCTTTTTGTTCAATTAAAAGAGAGTTTAGCCATTATGGCATTTAAGGCAATATCTGTTTGGCAAGACCAACATTCAAAATCATTAGAATTGCTGCAAGAATGTGTGTAAAATAGGATGCCACAGAGTAGCTAATACATAATTGCCCTTAAAGGGATTTCTCACTTGCAACAGTCTGCAATATGTTTTTCTTCTTTTTCTCAAAGAGAGTCAAATAGTATGTTCAAGGTATTAACTGTACTATTTTTGAAATGATTTGCTCTTCTTTCTTGAGAGTAAAAGACTGAAATATTGTGGTTTCATTATGAAAAGAATGAACTGGAGAAAAATTAAACATTATGTAACTAAAGGACTCTGGTCTGAAATTTCTTGAGACTTCCAAAATGACATGTACAGTATTAAATGTATTACAAATTAATAGGTTCTAATGATACATTAATAATTTGTTAAATATATATGGTGGCCAACTTAATTACTTTGGATGGTTTATAAATGGTTAACATTTAAAATAAGAATTCTCCCCCTCCCCCCAAAAAAATAAAGATGGCAAAAATGTATAAGCGTGATGGGAACAAGGGGGGGGGGAAGTGTGCATGGGGAAGAGGGTTCTTTGATTATGCTTTCCAAAGGCCTGGTCGATGAATGAGGTCTTCAGGGCCCTTTGAAACCCCAACAAAGCAGAGGCTGTATGAATCTTGGGGAAAACAACATTCTATAAAAATTTTATGTAAATACTGGGTTTTATTACATGTGGGAAGCTAGCTTGAAAGCTGGGGTATTAAGGAACTGGACAATACATACAGAATATAAATGAATGAATGAATGTCTTAATAGAATAACAGAGTTGGAAGGGACTTTGGAGTTCTTGTTGTCCCTGATGAAACCGAAAACGCCATACCATTAGCAGTGTATCTTTACATGCTTACACCATATACTTATAACTTATATCCTTATAAGAAGGTAGGATTACATGCAGTTGAAAGAGAAAGCACTGGTGTGTTTCCAAATCCAAATTTAGTTGAGCATTGGTACTCTAACACTATATTCAACTTAGAGATGACTTATTTTCTACAATCAGTAGTCGTTAATTACTGAAAAATTGGAGTGTTCAGCACAGGAACTGAAAACCAATGATTAATGAATCTAAATAGGTGATTGAATTCTATTGGAAATGTAGGAAAAAGAATAATCTAAGCCTGGTACAAATTGTTATCTTTTCCTATTTAAATTATCACAGCTGCCAAAATGTCTAGATGTATTGCCATTTTTAAAAGGGAAGGAGCAGGGGCATCAGTTGGAAAATTAGAAAAATGAAGAATGCAACTTTGTAATAGACATCCCATGCTTTCCATATGCATGTTGTGACTATTTTAGAAAACGTGAATGATGATATATATGTTCAGCCTTTGAAAACCATGCAGAAACTTCAGTAGTTGTGCTAATGTTCTGTTGGCTTCTAAAAATATTTTAAATTCACTTAGCTTTCACGTAACTAATTTCTCATAAACCACTGAAAACAGAGAACCTTTGAAATATGTAATGCTGCCATAAATTTGTTCATTTATTTTGATTCTTTTGATTTGAATACTTTTATAGAATTATATTTTTATTTCTAGTATGCTATAATAAAATATTATTCTAATTTATTTGATGACTACATTGAAAATTGCTGGGAATTGGTACAGATCAGTGAAAATAAAATATTTTCAGGGATGGGCAATAACATACTCTGTATATAAAGCACAACCCCATCAGTAGCAATATTATCAGGGGAGATATCATATTGTATGTGCAACAACAGCATAGGAATTAGCTCTTCCAATTCTACTATAGATTACAAGACCAAGTGAAAAACTTTCAAATTCTGAATTCTTCAAGTCACATGGAATATAAAACTAAATTGTACAGAGTGTGTTGGAGGAGGAGAGGAGGAGACCGAAATGACATAATGTGTACATTTAGTCATTGTTTTAAAATAGAATCTGTACGGATATATTCAAATAGGTTTTTTTAGACACAGAGTTTCAGTGTGTACTCGGCTGTACATAGAGAGTTGTTAAATGAAGAAAAAAAGACTTGTTGATAACCCTATTAAAAAAAAAACCCATAAAATTGAACTGTTATAGGAGCTTTTTGAATGCAGGTAATCCTTGACTACCTTTCATTTAGTGATCAAAGTTATAACTAGGTCAAAGGAGCGAATGAGAACACCTGTGCATTTCCCCCCAAAGGAAATGCAGATAGCACACAACTTGGTTTTTGAGACTCTGGCAGAATATAATGTATTTTAATTTGAAATATGATTTATGATATATTTATGATAAAATTATAATATCCCTCAATAATATATTTAATTATGCCCATGTCACAAAAGTAAACTATCTCAACCATATTCTCTCACTCTCTAATAAAGGAGAATATGTATAGCTCAAGATTGACATGAGGCGGTCCTTGGTGCTCTCTGACCTTGCTTGTTTATTTGCAGATGTTTCATTACCCAATCTAGATAACATCAACAGTGCTAGTCACTGGCCTAGTCTTTCACTGATAATGTGACCTAATTTGGGTAATGAAACATCTGTAAGAAAACAAGCAATCTCAGAGAGCACCGAGGGCCCTTCTCTACTTTGTTTCCATAGTCCTTCCATGCAAAAGATTACTGTTCTATTTTCTCCTCATGGTATTCTTCAAGTACCTGCTATGATGAAGAAATTGCCTTAGAGATTACCCCAGTTGATTGATCAATAGGGCTATTCTGTTTATAAACCTTAGTACAGAATGAAACAGCAAGCAATTTAGCTACAGATTACTTCAGTTGGAAGGCAATGACCTTGATAGCTAGCCAAATATTTTTTGAGTCAGGTGCAAAAAGGAGTAGAAAATAGTTACTAGAATAGCATAGAGGAACTAAAAACAACCCCCCGGAATCTGTTACAAGCCCTTTCTATGCTAAAGAACAAACATCTTGTCAGCTGCTAATAGCAATAGCACTTAGGGTATTGTATATTGACT